>NC_041383.1:804560061-804585738 GCF_002162155.2 Triticum dicoccoides
ATTATGATTATGATCTATGATTTCTATTTTCTTGTTTTATAGTATTTTTTATATATTTTTTGTTAAAGTGTTGTTGGCTTGTATAAGTTGATGCCATATCACCGGGGAACCGCTTTGGATAGGGCCAAGGGAGTAAAGTAAACAAATTTAGTAATTGAAGGTTAAAAACAACCAGATTCAGAGTTCAAAGTTGAAAAGTGAACTTCTGCAATAATTCAACCTAAAAAGTGGACTTGTCTAAGCTGGCACATGCATAGTTATTAAAACCGACCAGAACAAACCGAACCAAAGCCCTGTTCCAATCTGGTTCGCAGTGAAGGTTGATCCAATCAACATGTTGTGACCCGGCAAAAACCCGGTTAAACCACCCAATTGGGCGCTGAACCAGGGGTCAGTAAAATATTCTGTAGGTAGGATGAAGGTAGAGGCTTTGTTCGTTTGTTATCTTCGTACTTAACATCATTTCTATCATATCATCTAAAAAAATATTGTTTCTATCATATACTAACAGACAAAAACCATGCAATCATATTTTATTTAACCAACGGGTTGGACCGCGGATCCGACGGTCTGAACACTGAACTAATGCACTTACCATGTCAATCGCCGCTCCGGGTTCAATAACTACGGACACATGACACACAAGTTAGATGCAAAATCCTTATACATGATGCTGGAGAGGGTGGCTGTTGATTTAATGCAACAAAGCACATAATCTCAGCACAGGATGCAATAAAAAATTTAACATCCAAGCGAAGATGATAAAATGTACAGTACTCAGTTTACTGTACAGGATACCTTGACCGGGGTTGTTTTGATTTGTTGAGCATTTCCAGGAGCCTGTTATGTGTTCTTCTCCATAGATTGTATTTTCAGAGAAATCTTCCGCAAATAATCAGACTGGGTAATACAAAAGAAAACAATGTAAAGCTTTATACCAAATTACTAATAGTGGCTTGCAACCAACAGTTCCGCCCATCAGGTGACAGTTCACTACAAGATTCAACATGTGATCGATAATAACCAAGATCATGATCAGCGTTTTGGTCTATCATTTATGTAACATAATTAAAAAGATTTAGAATATAGTAGCTTATTAACTTACTATTTGTATGTGTACTAAGTGTGAAAATGCTAAAATAACTCAGATGTGCTCCAAATGGATGAGTGTGGGCGTTGACACACCCATGGCCCCAGTTCAAGTCCCGGCAACCGCAGAAAAATTTGTGTGTTTCCAAGCATGAGAAAAATCAGGATATGTTCCCAAGAGCAGGTAAAGAAAATATTGGCAGCTAGAGAGCAAAAAAAGTCACCCAAGGTATCCCAAAAAAGGTAAACTGCTAAAGGTACTTAAACATGATTAAAAAATCTTCTACAACATTTGGAGACAGTTCTGCTCCGAGTAGCCACCGAGATAGGTTAAAGTACCTGGCTGGTCGCTGCTGTATAGATCTTCTCTTCGCTTCGCACAGCGATTTTTTGAAGTTCGTTCAGTCCCTCTGGCACTGATACAGCTGGCAGATGCTTCTTCAGGCATTCCATTCTACACGTACAATGCAAAATGTGAATAAATTGGAAGATGCAGTGTGCAATGGAATATCTGGCATCTGAGATGTATGGTGGGATGAGTAGGCAGGGCAGCCAATTCTCAATCATATACACCCTCCATTCCTCTAGGAAGGTGTAATTTTCGCTTTGATAAAACCAAGGAGGTGCTGCGCGGGTTGATTTATTCATGACTTGTGATCATGGGAGGAATACCACTTGGGGAAGCATTCGAGAAACTCTAGTTTCAGAACAAAATTGCGTCCCGGCACAGTACTAATTAATAGCATGGTTTCCCCTAGGAGACAAACGTTGTGATATCTGTGCTATACTGTATTGGTGTATGGCATGACAAATTTGCACCTCTTTGTCAATAAACTTGTACTATTAAACTGTTTAGATAGAATTTAATTATAGTTAAATGAAGTAATTAGGTTGGATTAAAGGTGCAATACGGAGTTCATTAGTCAATGCCCCAGCAGGAATTATTATTGACCTAAGAGTAGAGGCACAAAAACTGGGAGCTTGTGTGTAGATTGATGACGAATCTGTTGCTGCCACTATGAATATGGCTGAATCAAAGATATATCAGATGGATCAATGACAACATTGACCCAAACACACGCAGGAAATTCCTTTTTTTGTATGTGGGAAACCGAAAAGGTGGGAGAAATTAGATCATAACCCACACTGAGATTGACGGGTGGGGCCGGGGCCACCTGCCATTGAGATAAGCCTGGGGCAAATCATCAAACCCCTAATAAAGCGTGGCAAATCATCTAATCCCCCGAAAAAGTGGAGAAGGATCGAATTAATATGATTGAGGGAGAGGAAAGCAAAGCAGAGCAAATCAATTACAGTCCCTACATCTTATTGACGATCCTGCTGCGCGCCTCAGGCTGAAGCTGGGGGCGCCAATCGCCTCCGGTGAGGGGCGGGGCGTTCGGATCAACGCCGGCAGCAGCGGCGACTGCAGCGGGGTCTGAACCCTGGATGGGCCGCCAGGGGGTTCCGTCGGGCATTCTTAAACATGATGCTGGAGAGGGTGGAGGTTGATTTAATGCATTAAAGCACAAAATCTCAGCGCTTGATGATAAAGTGTGGAGCACTCAGTTCACTGTATATGATACCTTGACCGGGGTTGTTTAGATTTGGAATCACTTGAGCATTTCCAGGGGCCTGTTGTGCCTTCGTCTCCATAGATAGCATTTTCAGAGAGATCTTCCGCAAATAATCAGACTGGGTAGTACAAAGGAAAACAATGTAAAGTTTTGCACCAAATTACTAATAGTGGCTTGCAACCAACAGTTCTGGTTGATTAGCAGTTTAGCATGCTCGAGAAGGTGGTTCAGCTTTTAACATTTCAACCATAGTTATACATGGTACTTAACATGACTTAAAAGTATCCTCTACAACATTTGGAGACAGTTCTGCTCTATTATTACTTATTAGCCCATAAACCTTGTTTGACCCCCATAGCTAAAAATAAAATAAACTGTGCTCTGCTTCGAGTAGCCGCCAAGACGGATTAAATTACCTGGCTGGTCGCTGCAGTATAGATCTTATCTTCGAACCGCACCGCGATGATTTGAAGTTCGTTCAGTCCCTCTGGCACTGATACCGGCAGATGCTTCTTCAGACATTCCATTCTACACGTACAATGCAAAATGTGGATAAAATATGTGGCATCTGAGATGTATGGTGGAACGAGTAGGCAGAGCAGCCAATTGAGGTAGATCTCCAATTCTGAATTCCTATATGCAACTAGCAAGGCGTAATTTTCAACTTTGGTAAGACCAAGGCGTAATTCTGAACATTTGAGGAATATATATCCACCCTAGCTTCAGAACAAAACTGCATCCCGGCACAGCACTAAGAGCATGGTTTCCCCTAGGAGATCAAACGCTGTGACATCTGTGTGTTAAATTGTTCAGATATAATATAATCCTAGTTAAGTTAAATGATGAAGTGATTAAGCTGGACCGATTAGGAAGTTGATTAGTCAATTTTGACCTGGGTAATATAGTACTAGTACAGAGGCGCAGAGACCGGAGGGGAGCTTGTGTGTAGATCGACGACGAAGAATCTGTTGCTGCCGCTAAGGACATGGCTGGATCGAAGCTCTATCGGATGGATCGATGACAAGATCGAGCCGAAAACACGCGGGAAATCCCTTGGAAACCGAAAGCAAACGCGGAGGAAGGATCGAATGAACATGGATTAGAACTTTAGAGGGAGGGGAAAGCAAAGCAAGGCAGAGCAAATCGAGCAGAGTCCATACGTACATCTTGTTGACGACCCTGCTGCGCGCCTCGGGCAGGAGCTGGGCGCGCCAGTCGTCGCCGCCGGTGGGCGGCGGGGCGTTCAGGTCAACGCCGACGCCAACGCCCCAGTTGGTGTCCATGGCTGGTGGTTCGTGTGTAGTATGCCGACTGGTCGGGTCTCGAGGGGATGGAGGTGGAGGCGCCCCGCCTCTGCCTTTTCTATATACAAAACGAGACGACGGCGACGAGGAGGGAAAGCCCCTTGCGGTGCCTCCTTTTTAAAATTTATAATACTCCCTCCGTTTTGTTAGTCTGCACATAACTTTTGTCTGAAATCAAAATATCTCTAGTTTGGCCAAACTTACAGAAAAAAAAGTATCAACACTTACAATGCCAAAGAAATATCTTTAGATTCATTATGGAATATATTTTCATGTTATGTATATATGATATTCTAGATGCTGATATATTTTTATGCAAATTTGGTCAAAATTTGTAAAGTTTGACTAGACACAAATCTTATATGCGGAGTAAAAATGAACGTTCCTACATGAATAGATCTTGTCTACATTGGATGTGATGCCGTGGCTTCGGAAAATGTTTGTGATTTTTAAAAAATATTTTTGAATTTTATAATAAGTATTCGGAAAATAAAAATACATTCATTAGTCTTTTCTAAAAAAGGTCGTGTATTTAAAAATGTTTAGAAATTTCACAAAATTTCTCCAATTCAAAAAATATTCATGTATTGAAAAATAACATATCAAAAACTGTTCATATCAAAAATTTCAAAGATTTCTTAAAAATTGTACAATACACTACTCTCGAGCTGAACAGGCGGTATTTGCCCCATTCCTGCTCTTTTTGTTTTGTTTGTTAACTTGATGAAACTTTGGATTCCAGGCTGAAGCCGTTATCAGTAAGGCACAATTAAGGGCATTCCTCTCTGCTGATTCCACAAGTTCATGTTGTAAAAGTGTGCCGAGGAAGAGTGCGAAGAGGGCATCCAGAGAACCCATTGATGACAAGGCTACTTCACTGAAGTATTTGAGTAAACATGAAGTCAAGAACAATATGTTAGCGGAATATGCAAAGTTACTGAACAATGAAGAATATCTGTTTATCTTTGTTAACGTCAAGCAGGACTTTGATGAAATGTTAGAATTCCTCAAGGACATGCTTGCAGAGGAAATGTGAACGACAACTTGATCCGAGTTGGTGCTGGGGTTTCGTACCTAGGCTGGTGATTATGTCTTTGTTGGTTGTATCCTAGATTTGTTTTAGCGCAACTATCTCTACTCATAATAAAGCAGTTGGTGAATAGTCTTCACGGTTTATTTTTGCTGGGTTTTTTCGTCTCTCCTCCCACCACCCCCTCCCATCCTGGTTCATCGATTTATTTTTCTCTCCACTCTTTATTACAACCAGGACTTTCCTAACGTATAACAAATCACGGATCTAACTTCCTTAAATTATTCATATCAATCGATTCCTTTTATTGGTTCAATTTGTCTTAGAAAACAAATAACAAAATTTTAAGAAACAAATAATAGATTTGAATCTAACTTTCCTAACTTATCTAAATCAATAGATTTCTCTCATTAGTAAAATTTGTTTTAGGAAACAAATAACAGACACGTCACAAACTTTCCTCCCAATAAATAGTTTCTTAACATTTGCAAACTTTCCTAACCAGACACGTCACAAACGGGCAGGTACTGATATCATGTTACCAAACAATAAAACCCCATTTACATAGAAATCAGTTCAAAATCCTAACTTTTCTAAATTTTTACCTTTCCTTGATAACATCCAATATTTCCTATGTTTTCCACCTATTGAAGGAAATCACCCCTCCATCGATATTAGCATTTTTTGGAATGAGATCTCTGGGTTATGATTTTTTTTGCGATTCTTTCCAATTGTGACCTCTCCTTCCGCTCCGGCTCCTTCTCGCATAATCACCTCCACCACAGCCAGCTGACGCCACCCTAGACCTCTTGCCTATCCACACCTTCTCCGCCACCTCCTCCTCGTACTCCATTGACAATCCCTCCGCCACGTTTGTCCACGGCGGTGTCGAGGGCATGGCGCAATAGCATACAAGTGGTAGAGCAGCGCATAGCAGCAGGAAGAAGCACGCAGACGGTGGAGGGCAGAGATGCGGCCGGCGTGGCTGAGGGGGCGGCCGGCAGAAGATGGCCGCAACAAGAGGCGGCGCAAGGCAGGGGCGCGACAACGGGGCGAGCGAAGGGATAGGCGGCAGCAGACGGGGCGATCGCAGCCAGCGAGAGTGTGACGTGTGGCCAGGGTGTGCGTCACGCGGGGCACAGTGGTGCGGTGGCTGTGGCGAGCGTGATGGCAACAGCGGGCGCGACGGACGCGGTGTGGCACGTGCGTGGGCATGGAGAGCCAGAGAGGGAGTGGCCCCGCGGGCGCGGAAGAAGCGCTGAAGGCTCGGGCATGGGCGCACATAGGAGCGGGCATGTGCCACGGGGTCAATCCGAGGAGCTCAGTGGCTACCCCTGCAATGGCCATGGCGGACGGCGGTTCTCGGCCACGGCGAAATACCTAACGAGAGCAAACGAGAGGGGAAACTGGGGAAAGGCAAGAGGAGATCACGGCGGTGTCAATGGCACTCTAGGGAAAGACAGGGGAGCTCGGGTAGGCGTGGATCGAACGGCATCGCGGTGGCCGAAGGTTGAGGAGGACGGCAACGACGTCGATCTGGGGTGCTGGACTTGATCTCGTTGGCGCAGACGAAGTAGCGGAGGCATTCTGAGCTCCTCGACAAGCTCCTAGCCAGTAGGGAGGGCAGTGGCCGTGTGGACGACGTCAGTCATGGTGGCATCTGAGTTCATCCAGATCACTGGGATCGAGCGAGCGAGAAGGAGAAGTGGATCTGAAAGGGGACGTCGAGGAGGAGTGAGGCCATGGGGCAGGGGAGGCAGGGCGTCACCCTAATCCATTCCCCTTCAATGACGTCGAGGTGGTTGGGCGGGAGCCCGGCTCTGTAGCGACGGGCTCGGGGAACAGGAGAAGACGACCGTGCGGGGACTGGACCACTGGGTCGGTTCGGTGGCAAGGCCCGGGGGGTAGGGGAATCCCCTTTTTCATCGTCCTTTTGGTTTTTAATGTATTCTAATCCGTTTCTCCTTTTTAACACCATTTTCTATTTATTCTTATCTCAACTAAATGGATTTTGTTAATTGTGAAAGTATGCACACAATTCGAGCACAATATATTTAGGTGGCACAAAAAGTTTGGGGCCAAAAGGAAATACATAAAATTAGGTTTATATTTAATTGGTTATTTTAACTACTGTTGGACCTCTTATTAATTTGACAAGATTTAATTTTTGGGTCAAATAATGTTGGGCTCAACATGTCAAAGATCAGTGGAATTTATGGAATATGGTGAACATTTTAGTTTTACTGTTTAATGAAATAATTTATTTGACTTTATTTTAAATTTAAATTGGGCTTTGATTTTTATCAAGTGGCAGTTTGTCTTAGCAAACCTGATGACATGGCATCATTAGGAGGAGGTCACTGTAGCTAACGACTTGAGGTGTTACATAATCTTCCCATTTCTGAAATTTCATTGTTAAATGATTGGGGAATATATCACACTATCCATTAGTTCAGTCAAGCTCATCACAAGTCCACACATTATTGCCAATTGAGTAAGTCTTATTGGCGGGGAGAATAGGCTATGTGTGTGTGTGTGATAGAGAGAGAGGGAGAGAGAGTGAGGAAGAGGGAGGGGGGAGAGTGTGTGTGTGAGGATTTGATGGTAAAAAAACGTCGCCAATGTTGTAATATTGAACTCTTAAAGTTAATGTGTCCCTGTTGCAACGCACGAGCGTTCTTCTAGTCATGTGTAAGGCCCGACTTGATGTTTCTAATTGAACTTGTACCTTTAGGCTTCATTTTAATATTTCCAGTGTGTAATTTACACCTCTTCTTCTTCTGTCGCCCTGGGACAGTTCTTCTAGTTGAGTCTCTACTCCTAACTAGAAGAACGCCCGTGCGTTGCAACGGGGCCACATTAACTTTAAGAGTTCAATACTAATATTCTCATACATATCAAGTGACATTGACGACCTTTTTTACCATCAAATCCTCACACACACACTCTCTGCCTCCCTTTTCCTCACTCCCCCCCTCTCTCTAACGCACACACACACACATATCCATATTATTGGGTACGGGACCATAATCAATCTATTTCATACACACGCTAGTGCATAACAATATGGATTATGTGTATTATATTTGCCACCACAACTAAGGGAATTAATTTCATGTAAATCGGCTAGCCATAGCTCCAAGAATACGTGGAGGATGTGGCCCGCTTCCAAGTGCGTCTGCGCGCCTGCCACCCATGCCGGGTCCTTCAAGTGCCGCTTCCACCGCACCAACTCCCAGGGCCAGGGAAGCCGCCCTTCTTCGCCCCCTTCACCGGCCGCGGCCAACGCGGTGCCGCGGCACCGGGCCTCGCCGTTCTCGTCCTCCGGCACCGTCACGACCCAGTGACGTAGCCCAAGCATGGGCCTCGAGAATCAAGAACGCTCGACAACGGAGAGGGAAGGGAAGATCATATACATGTCATAAGAAAGGGAGTTTATTTACCGCTCCCTCGATGTATTGTTTCCTTTGTTTGGAGATTGATTACCATCCATGAGTTAAGGTAAGGTTAATGTGATTGAGCGATTTTTTCTGAAAATCAAATATTTGTTTTCTAATTAATGTGATTGAGCGATTTAAGGTAAGGTTAATTAATTTAGATTTGATCTTTAGAGATTGTTCGTGATTGATTCTACATTACTAAATAACTTGCGCCAGTATGGAAAGTTCTGATCTGTTCAGATTTCTTTCGTTGTGTGAGACGGTGACGCAAAAATAAACCGATAAAGTGGGGGGAGGGGACGAAAAAAATCTACGAAAAAACCCAGCGAAGGTGGGAGGAGGTACCAAAAAAACCATGGGAGGTGGGACGAAAAAAACCCTCCCATACTTCATGCAGGAAGAGCACACATTCATAAGCTAACGGTTTCACAATGCGTTCTTGCTGATAGTAATTGAACCAAATGAAACGATGGACAAGCAGATTGATTAAGGAACTCTAGGTAATACTTCATGCCGTAAGCATTGGCTCAAAAAGTTAATTTGTAAGTAACAAAAAAAGGCCTAGAAGAATAGTTCTACCTAAATAAAGTTTACTGCTGCACATGAGCAGATCCACACGAAGCAGAGGGGAGGTGGAGCAGGCCGGTAACCAGGGGAAGGAGCAGAGTGGGAGAAGATTTACAACGCCGTCTCCACTGGATATGGTGTCTCCGCCGCATCTGTGGAGGCGCCGCGGCTCCGGCTCGGATGGTGCACGTGGCTATGGTGAAGAGGAGGGGCGACGCATGGGCGAAGAGGCAGGCGGTACTCGTGGCCAAAATAGTGGGTCGTTCGAGCTGCGGGAGGGAGGAGGGGATCGCCGGGAGGCAGCGAGATCGGTGGGCGGCGGCGTCGGCGTCCAGGTAGGGAAGTCGAGGTAGGGCGCTGTGTTTTTTTAGGGGAATTGCTTGTGAAAATAACGTGCCACAACGATGTAGCGAGCGGATCCCCTTAAAAAAGATATAGCGAGTGGATTCCCTTAAAACTGGTAGGAATGGACACGATTGATGACGTTGATAAATAGTGATGAATGTTGGCCTAATTTACTATCATCATGCATGGAAACGAATCATCAAGAAAAAGAATACTTCCTATTACTACGCTCATAGGAAGCTTCCTAATCTCTGCTACCAAACAGTTTCTGCCCAAACAAGGAAGGAAAGTTATGGACCTGATTCAGAAGGAAACAAACGTTATGAAGATTAATTAATTTAGATTTGATCTTTAGAGATTGATTGTGATTGATTCTTTTACATAAAGACATTACTAAATAATTTGTGTCAGTATGGAAAGTTTTGATCCGTTCAGTTTTTTTCGGTGTGTGAGAGGGTGAAGCGAAAATAAACCGATGAAGTAGGGGGAGGGGACGAAAAAATCTACGAAAAAAACCAACGAAGGTGGGAGGAGGTACCAAAAAAAACCATGGTAGGTGGGACGAAAAAAACCTGGAAGCGAGACTACCAACTGCTCCATTAGGAGTAGAGATGGAGCAATTGGTGAATAGTCTCCACGGTTTATTTTCGCTGGTTTTTTTTCGTCTCTCCTCCCATCACCCCCTCCCATCCTGGTCCATCGATTTATTTTTCTCTCCATTCTTTATTACAATCAGGACTTTCCTAACGTATAACAAATCACGAATCTAACTTCGTTAAATTATTCATATCAATTGATTCCTTTTATTGGTTTAATTTGTCTTAGGAAACAAATAACAATTTTTTAAGAAACAAATAATAGATTTGAATCTAACTTTCCTAGCTTATCTAAATCAATGGATTTCTCTCATTAGTGAAATTTGTTATAGGAAACAAATAACAGACACGTCACAAATCCCAATAAATAGTTTCTTAACATTTGCAAACTTTCCTAATCAGACACGTCACAAACGGGCAGGTACTGATATCATGTTACCAAACAATAAAACCCCATTTGCATAGAAATCAGTTTAAAATCCTAACTTTTCTAAATTTTTACCTTTCCTTGATAACATCCAATATTTCCTATGTTTTTCACCTATTTAAGGAAATCACCCCTCCATCGATATTAGCATTTTTTTGGAATGAGATCTCCGGGTTATGATTTTTTTGCGATTCTTTCCAATTGTGACTTCTCCTTCTGCTTCAACTCCTTCTCGCATAATCACCTCCACCACAGCCAGCTGACGCCACCCTAGACCTCTTGCCTCTCCACACCTTCTCCGCCACCTCCTTCTCGTACTCCATTGACAATCCCTCTGCCACATTTATCCACGGTGGTGTCGAGGGCATGGCGCAACAGCGTACCAGTGGTAGAGCAGCCCATAGCAGCAGGAAGAAGCACGTAGCAGGCGAAGCGAGCGGCCGACGATGAAGGGCAGAGATGCGGCCGGCGTGGCTGAGGGGGCGGCTGGCAAAAGATGGCCGCGACAGGAGGCGGCGCGAGGCAGGGGCGCGCAGCAGGGCGAGCGAAGGGATAGGCGGCAGCAGACGGGGCGAGCGCAGCCAGCGAGAGTGTGACGCGTGGCCAGGGTGTGCGTCGCGCGAGGCACAGTGGTGCGGTGACTGTGGCGAGCGTGATGGCAACGGCGGGCGCGACGGACGCGGTGTGGCACGTGCATGGGCATGGAGAGCTAGAAAGGGAGTGGCCTCACGGGCGTGGAAGAAGAGATGAAGGCTCGGGCATGGGCGCGCATAGGAGCGGGAATGTGCCACGGGTCAATCCGAGGAGCTCAGTGGATACCCCTGCAATGGCCATGGCGGACGGCGGCTCTCGGCCACGACGAAATAACTAACGAGAGAAAACGAGAGGGGAAACTGGGGAAAGGCAAGAGGAGATCACGCTAATGGCACCCTAGGGGAAGACAGGGGAGCTCGGGGCGGAGCGGATCGAACGGCATCGCGGTGGCCGAAGGTTGAGGAAGACAACAACGACATTGATCTGGGGGTGCTGGACTTGATCTCGTTGGCGCAGACGAAGTAGCGGAGGCATTCAGAGCTCCTCGACAAGCTCCTAGCCAGCAGGGAGGGCAGTGGCCGTGTGGACGGGGTCGGTCATGGTGGCTGTGGCATCTGAGTTCGTCCAGATCACTGGGTCGAGCGAGCGAGGAGGAGAAGTGGATCTGGGAGGGGGCGTCGAGGAGGAGTGAGGCCATGGGGCAGGGGAGGCAGGGCGTCACCCTAATCCATTCCCCTTCGATGACGGCGAGGTGGTTGAGCGGGAGCCCGGCTCTGTAGCGACGGGCTCGGGGAACAGGAGAAGACGACCGTGCGGGGACTGGACCACTGGGTCGGTTCGGTGGCAAGGCCCGGGGGGTTGGGGGAATACCCTTTTTCATCGTCCTTTTAGTTTTTAATGTATTCTAATCCGTTTCTCCTTTTTAACACCATTTTCTATTTATTCTTATATCAACTCAATGGATTTTGTTAATTGTGAAACTATGCACACAATTCAAGCACAATATTTTTAGGTGGCACAAAAAGTTTGGGGCCAAAAGGAAATACATAAAATTAGGTTTATATTTAATTGGTTATTTTAACTATTGTTGGACCTCTTATTAATTTAACAAGATTTAATTTTTGGGTCAAATAATGTTGGGCTCAACATGTCAAAGTGTTGGGTTTCGTAGTAATTTCAAAAATTTTCCTACGCGCACACAGGATCATGTGATGCATAGCAACGAGGGGAGAGTGTTGTCTACGTACCCAACGCAGACCGACTGCGGAAGCGATGACATGACGTAGAGGAAGTAGTCGTACGTCTTCACGATCCAACCGATCAAGCACCGAAACTACGGCACCTCCGAGTTCGAGCACACGTTCAGCCCGATGACGATCCCCGGACTCCGATCCAGCAAAGTGTCGGGGAAGAGTTTCGTCAGCACGACGGCGTGGTGACGATCTTGATGAACTACAGCAGCAGGGCTTCGCCTAAACTCCGCTACAGTATTATCGAGGAATATGGTGGCAGGGGGCACCGCACACGGCTAAGGAATCGATCACGTGGATCAACTTGTGTCAACTTGTGTGTTTAGAGGTGCCCCTGCCTCCGTATATAAAGGATGGAGGAGGAGGAGGCCGGCCAAGGCAAAGGTGCGGCCAGGATAGGGAGTCCTACTAGGACTCCAAGTCCTAGTAGGAGTCCACCAAGAGGGGAGGAAGGGAGAAAGAATAGGAGGAGAAGGAGAGGTGGCCGGCCCCCTTTTCCCTAGTCCAATTCGGACCAAAGGGGAGGGGGGGCGCAGCAGCCTTTTTCCTCTTCCCACTAAAGCCCATCAAGGCCCATTACTTCTCCCGTAACTACCCGGTACTCCGAAAAATACCCGAATCACTCGGAACCTTTCCGATGTCCGAATATAGTCGTCCAATATATCGATCTTTACGTCTCGACCATTTCGAGACTCCTCGTCATGTCCCCGATCTCATCCGGGACTCCGAACTCCTTCGGTACATCAAAATGCATAAACTCATAATATAACTGTCATCGTAACCTTAAGCGTGCGGACCCTACGGGTTCGAGAACAATGTAGACATGACTGAGACATGTCTCCGGTCAATAACCAATAGCGGGACCTGGATGCCCATATTGGCTCCTACATATTCTACGAAGATCTTTATCGGTCAGACCGCATAACAACATACGTTGTTCCCTTTGTCATCGGTATGTTACTTGCCCGAGATTTGATCGTCGGTATCCAATACCTAGTTCAATCTCGTTACCGGCAAGTCTCTTTACTCGTTCCGTAATACATCATCTCACAACTAACATATTAGTTGCAGTGCTTGCAAGGCTTATGTGATGTGCATTACCGAGAGGGCCCAGAGATACCTCTCCGACAATCGGAGTGACAAATCCTAATCCCGAAATACGCCAACCCAACATCGACCATTGGAGACACCTGTAGTACTCCTTTATAATCACCCATTTACGTTGTGACGTTTGGTAGTACCCAAAGTGTTCCTCCGGTAAACGGGAGTTGCATAATCTCATAGTCATAGGAACATGTATAAGTCATGAAGAAAGCAATAGCAACATACTAAACGATCAGGTGCTAAGCTAATGGAATGGGTCATGTCAATCAGATCATTCTACTAATGATGTGACCTCGTTAATCAAATAACAACTCATTGTTCATGGTTAGGAAACATAACCATCTTTGATTAACGAGCTAGTCAAGTAGAGGCATACTAGTGACACTCTGTTTGTCTATGTATTCACACATGTATTATGTTTCCGGTTAATACAATTCTAGCATGAATAATAAACATTTATCATGATATAAGGAAATAAATAATAACTTTCTTATTGCCTCTAGGGCATATTTCCTTCAGTCTCCCACTTGCACTAGAGTCAATAATCTAGTTCACATCGCCATGTGATTTAACAGCAATAGTTCATATCACCATGTGATTAACACCCATAGTTCACATCGCTATGTAACCAACACCCAAAGGGTTTACTAGATTCAGTAATCTAGTTTACATCGCTATGTGATTAACACCCAAAGAGTACTAAGGTGTGATCATGTTTTGCTCGTGAGAGAAGCTTAGTCAACGGGTCTGTCATATTCAGAGCCGTATGTATTTTGCAAATATCCTATGTCTACAATGCTCTGTGCGGAGCTACTCTAGCTAATTGCTCCCACTTTCAATATGTATCCAGATTGAGACTTAGAGTCATCTGGATCAGTGTAAAAGTTTGCACTAATGTAACTTTTACAACAAACTCTTTTATCACCTCCATAATCGAGAAACATCTCCTTAGTCCTTACTAAGGATATTCTTGACCAATGTCCAGTGATCTACTCCTAGATCACTATTGTACTCCCTTGCCAAATACAGAGCAAGGTATACAATAGGTCTGGTACATAGCATAGCATACTTTATAGAACCTATGACTGAGGCATAGGGAATGACTTTTCATTCTCTTTCTATTTTCTGCTGTGATCGGGATTTGAGTCTTACTCAATTTCATACCTTTGCAACACAGGCAAGAACTCTTTCTTTAACTGTTCCATTTTGAACTATTTCAAAATCTTGCCAAGGTATGTAGTCATTAAAAATCTTATCAAGTGTCTTGATCTATCTCAATAGATCTTGATTCTCAATATATAAGTAGCTTTTACTGAGGTCTTTTCTTGAAAAACTTTTATTCAAGTATCCCTTTATGCTATCCAGAAATTCTATATCATTTCCAATCAATAATATGTCATCCACATATAATATCAGAAATGCTACAGAGCTCCCACTCACTTTCTTGTAAATACAGGCTTCTCCAAAAGTCTGTATAAAACCAAATGCTTTGATCACACTATCAAAACGTTTATTCCAACTCTGAGAGGCTTACACCAGTCCATAAATGGATCGCTGGAGCTTGCACACTTTGTTAGCTCCCTTTGGATTGACAAAACCTTCTGGTTGCATCATATACAACTCTTCTTTAATAAATCCATTAAGGAATGCAGTTTTGTTTATCCATTTGCCAGATTTCATAAAATGCGGCAATTGCTAACATGATTCGGACAGACTTTTAAGCATCGATACGAGCAAGAAAATCTCATCGTATTCAACACCTTGAACTTTGTCAAAAACCTTTTTCGACAAGTCTAGCTTTGTAGATAGTAACACTTCTATCAACGTCTGTCTTCCTCTTGAAGATCCATTTATTCTTAATGACTCACCGATCATCGGGCAAGTCAATCAAAGTCTACACATGGATCATATCTCAGATTTCATGGCTTCTAGCCACTTTGCGGAATCTGGGCTCACCATCGCTTCTTCATAGTTCGTAGGTTCATCATGATCTAGTAGCATGACCTCCAGAACAGGATTACCGACTCTGGTGCGGATCTTACTCTGGTTGATCTACGAAGTTCAGTAGTATCTTGATCTGAAGTTTCATGATCATTATCATTGGCTTCCTCACTGACTGGTGTAGATGTCACTGAAACAGTTTTCTGTGATGAACTACTTTCCAGTAAGGGAGCAGGTACGGTTACCTCGTCAAGTTCTACTTTCCTCCCACTCACTTCTTTCGAGAGAAACTCCTTCTCCAGAAAGTTTCCGAATTTAGCAACAAAAGTCTTGCCTTTCGGATCTGTGATAGAAGGTGTATCCAATAGTTTCCTTTGGATATCCTATGAAGACGCACTTCTCCGATTTGAGTTTGAGCTTATCAGGATGAAACTTTTTCATATAAGCATCGCAACCCCAAATTTAAGAAACGACAACTTTTGTTTCTTGCTAAACCACAGTTCATAAGGCGTCGTCTCAACGGATTTTGATGGTGCCCTATTTTAAAACGTGAATGCAGCTGTCTCTAATGCATAACCCCAAAACGATAGTGGTAAAGAGATATCATAGATCGCACCATATCAAATAAAGTGCGGTTACGACGTTCGGACACACCATAACGATGTGGTGTTCCAGGTGGCGTGAGCTGTGAAACTATTCCACATTGTTTTAATTGAAGACCAAACTCGTAACTCAAATATTTGTCTCCGCGATCAGATCGCAGAAACTTTATTTTCTTGTTACGATGATTTTTCCACTTCACTCTGAAATTCTTTGAACCTTTCAACTATTTCAGACTTATGTTTCATCAAGTAGATATACCCATATCTGCTCAAATCATCTTGTGAAGGTCAGAAAACAACGATGCTTGCCACGAGCAACAGCACTCATTGGATCGCATACATCGGTATGTATTATTTCCAACAAGTCAGTAACTCGTTCCATTGTTCCGAAGAACGGAGTTTTAGTCATCTTGCCCAAAAGGCACAGTTCGCAAGCATCAAATGATTCATAACCAAGTGATTCCGAAAATCCATCTTTATGGAGTTTCTTCATGCGCTTTACATCGATATGACCCAAACGGCAGTGCCACAAATAAGTTGCACTATCATTATTAACTTTGCATCTTTTGGCATCAATATTATGAATATGTGTATCACTACGATCGAGATCCAATGAACCATTTTCATTGGGTGTGTAACCATATAAGGTTTTATTCATGTAAATAGAACAACAGTTTATTCTCTTACTTAAATGAATAACCGTATTGCAATAAACATGATCAAATCATATTCATGCTCAACGCAAACACCAAATAACATTTATTTAGGTTCAACACTAATCCCGAAAGAATAGGGAGTGTGCGATGATGATCATATCAATCTTGAAACTACTTTCAACACACATCATCACTTCACCCTTAACTAGTTTCTGTTTATTCTGCAACTCCCGTTTCGAGTTACTACTCTTAGCAACTGAACCAGTACCAAATACCGAGGGGTTGCTATAAACACTAGTAAAGCACACATCAAACACCTGTATATCAAATATACCCTTTTTCACTTTGCCGTCCTTCTTATCCACCAAATATTTAGGGTAGTTCTGCTTCCAGTGACCATTTCCTTTGCAGTGTAAGCACTCAGTTTCAGGCTTTGGTTCAGCTTTGGGCTTCTTCGTGGGAGTGACAACTTGCTTGTCAATCTACTTGAAGTTCCCCTTTCTTTCCCTTTGCCCTTTTCTTGAAACTAGTGATCTTGTCAACCATCAACACTTGATGCTCTTTCTTGATTTCTACCTTCGTTGATTTCAACATCACGAAGAGCTCGGGAATCATATTCATCATCCCTTGCATACTATAGTTCATCACGAAGTTCTACTAACTTGGTGATGGTGACTAGAGAATTCTGTCAATCACTATCTTATCTGGAAGATTAACTCCCACTGAATTCAAGCGATTGAAGTACCCAGACAATCTGAGCACATGCTCACTAGTTGAGCGATTCTCCTCCATCTTTTAGCTATAGAACTTGTTGGAGACTTCATATCTCTCAACTCGGGTATTTGCTTGAAATATTAACTTCAATTCCTGGAACATCTCATATGGTCCATGACGTTCAAAACGTCTTTGAAGTCCCGATTCTAAGCCGTTAAGCATGGTGCACTAAACTATCAAGTAGTCATCATATTGAGCTAGCCAGACGTTCATAACTTCTGCATCTGCTCCTGCAATAGGTCTGTCACCTAGCGGTGCATTAAGGACATAATTCTTCTGTGCAGCAATGAGGATTTAACCTCAGATCACGGATCAAATCCGCAACATTGCTACTAACATTTTTCAACACAAATTTCTCTAGGAACATATCAAAATAAACACAGGACCAACCTTATAAGATGATCTCTCACTAAATTATCAAGAAGTGTTCTCCCTGAGTATGCACCGTTGCAAAAGTTCTTCGTGCTGAGACACCACGTGATGATCGGGTGTGATAGGCTCTACGTTCAAATACAACGGGTGCAAAACAGTTGCACACGCAGAATACTCAGGTTAAACTTGACGAGCCTAGCATATGCAGATATGGCCTCGGAACACGGAGACCGAAAGGTCGAGCGTGAATCATATAGTAGATATGATCAACATAATGATGTTCACCGATGAAACTACTCCATCTCACGTGATGATCGGTTATGGTTTAGTTGATTTGGATCACGTGATCACTTAGAGGATTAGAGGGATGTCTATCTAAGTGGGAGTTCTTAAGTAATATGATTAAATTGAACTTAAATTTATCATGAACTTAGTCCTGGTAGTATTTTGCAAATCATGTTGTAGATCAATGGCTCGCGTTGTTGCTTCCCTGTGTTTATTTTGATATGTTCCTAGAGAAAATTGTGTTGAAAATGATAGTAGCAATGTTGCGGATTTGATCCGTGATCTGAGGTTAAATCCTCATTGCTGCACAGAAGAATTATGTCCTTAATGCACCGCTAGGTGACAGACCTATTGCAGGAGCAGATGCAGAAGTTATGAACGTCTGGATAGCTTAATATGATGACTACTTGATAGTTTAGTGCACCATGCTTAAACGGCTTAGAATCGGGACTTCAAAGACGTTTTGAACGTCATGGACCATATGAGATGTTCCAGGAATTGAAGTTAATATTTCAAGCAAATACCCGAGTTGAGAGATATGAAGTCTCCAACAAGTTCTATAGCTAAAAGATGGAGGAGAATCGCTCAACTAGTGAGCATGTGCTCAGATTGTCTGGGTACTTCAATCGCTTGAATCAAGTGGGAGTTAATCTTCCAGATAAGATAGTGATTGACAGAATTCTCTAGTCACCATCACCAAGTTAGTAGAACTTCGTGATGAACTATAGTATGCAAGGGATGATGAAAATAATTCCCGAGCTCTTCGTGATGTTGAAATCAACGAAGGTAGAAATCAAGAAAGAGCATCAAGTGTTGATGGTTGACAAGATCACTAGTTTCAAGAAAAGGGCAAAGGGAAAGAAAGGGGAACTTCAAGTAGATTGACAAGCAAGTTGTCACTCCCACGAAGAAGCCCAAAGCTAAACCAAAGCCTGAAACTGAGTGCTTACACTGCAAAGGAAATGGTCACTGGAAGCGGAACTACCCTAAATATTTGGTGGATAAGAAGGATGGCAAAGTGAAAAAGGGTATATTTGATATACAGGTGTTTGATGTGTGCTTTACTAGTGTTTATAGAAACCCCTCGGTATTTGGTACTGGTTCAGTTGCTAAGAGTAGTAACTCGAAACGGGAGTTGCAGAATAAACAGAAACTAGTTAAGGGTGAAGTGATGATGTGTGTTGAAAGTAGTTTCAAGATTGATATGATCATCATCGCACACTCCCTATTCTTTCGGGATTAGTGTTGAACCTAAATAAATGTTATTTGGTGTTTGCGTTGAGCATGAATATGATTTGATCATGTTTATTGCAATACGGTTATTCATTTAAGTAAGAGAATAAACTGTTGTTCTATTTACATGAATAAAACCTTATATGGTTACACACCCAATGAAAATGGTTCATTGGATCTCGATCGTAGTGATACACATATTCATAATATTGATGCCAAAAGATGCAAAGTTAATAATGATAGTGCAACTTATTTGTGGCACTGCCGTTTGGGTCATATCGATGTAAAGCGCATGAAGAAACTCCATAAAGATGGATTTTCGGAATCACTTGGTTATGAATCATTTGATGCTTGCGAACTGTGCCTTTTGGGCAAGATGACTAAAACTCCGTTCTTCGGAACAATGGAACGAGTTACTGACTTGTTGGAAATAATACATACCGATGTATGCGATCCAATGAGTGCTGTTGCTCGTGGCAAGCATCGTTGTTTTCTGACCTTCACAAGATGATTTGAGCAGATATGGGTATATCTACTTGATGAAACATAAGTCTGAAATAGTTGAAAGGTTCAAAGAATTTCAGAGTGAAGTGGAAAAATCATCGTAACAAGAAAATAAAGTTTCTGCGATCTGATCGCGGAGACAAATATTTGAGTTACGAGTTTGGTCTTCAATTAAAACAATGTGGAATAGTTTCACAGCTCACGCCACCTGGAACACCACATCGTTATGGTGTGTCCGAACGTCGTAACCGCACTTTATTTGATATGGTGCGATCTATGATATCTCTTTACCACTATCGTTTTGGGGTTATGCATTAGAGACAGCTGCATTCACGTTTTAAAATAGGGCACCATCTAAATCCGTTGAGACGACACTGTATGAACTATGGTTTAGCAGTAAACCTAAGCTGTTGTTTATTAAAGTTTGGGGCTGCGATGCTTATGTGAAAAAAATTTCATCCTGATAAGCTCGAACCCAAATCGGAGAAGTGTGTCTTCATAGAATACCCAAAGGAAATTGTTGGGTACACCTTCTATCACAGATCCGAAGGCAAGACATTCGTTGCTAAAATGGATCCTTTCCAGAGAAGGAGTTTCTCTCGAAAGAAGTGAGTGGGAGGAAAGTAGAACTTGACGAGGTAACTGTACCTGCTCCCTTACTGGAAAGTAGTTCATCACAGAAAACTGTTTCAGTGACACCTACACCAGTTAGTGAGGAAGCCAATGATAATGATCATGAAACTTCAGATCAAGATACTACTGAACCGCGTAGATCAACCAGAGTAAGATCCGCACCAGAGTGGTACGGTAATCCTGTTCTGGAGGTCATGCTACTAGATCATGATGAACCTACGAACTATGAAGAAGCGATGGTGAGCCCAGATTCCGCAAAGTGGCTAGAAGCCATGAAATCTGAGATGGGATCCATGTATGAGAACAAAGTATGGACTTTGGTTGACTTGCCCGATGATCGGCAAGCGATTGAGAATAAATGGATCTTTAAGAAGAAGACTGACGCTGATGGTAATGTTACTGTCTACAAAGCTCGACTTGTCGCAAAAGGTTTTCGGCAAGTTCAAGGAATTGACTACGATGAGACCTTCTCACCCGTAGCGATGCTTAAGTCCGTCCGAATCATGTTAGCAATTGCCGCATTTTATGATTATGAAATTTGGCAAATGGATGTCAAAACTGCATTCCTGAATGGATTCCTGGAAGGAGAGTTGTATATGATGCAACCAGAAGGTTTTGTCGATCCAAAGGGAGCTAACAAAGTGTGCAAGCTCCAGCGATCCATTTATGGACTGGTGCAAGCCTCTCGGAGTTGGAATAAACGTTTTGATAGTGTGATCAAAGCATTTGGTTTTATACAGACTTTTGGAGAAGCCTGTATTTACAAGAAAGTGAGTGGGAGCTCTGTAGCATTTCTGATATTATATGTGGATGACATATTACTGATTGGAAATGATATAGAATTTCTGGATAGCATAAAGGGATACTTGAATAAAAGTTTTTCAATGAAAGACCTCGGTGAAGCTGCTTACATATTAGGCATTAAGATCTATAGAAACAGATCAAGACGCTTAATTGGACTTTCACAAAGCACATACCTTGACAAAATTTTGAAGAAATTCAAAATGGATCAAGCAAAGAAAGGGTTCTTGCCTGTGTTACAAGGTGTGAAATTGAGTAAGACTCAATGCCCGACCACTGCAGAAGATAGAGAGAATATGAAAGATGTTCCCTATGCATCAGCCATAGGCTCTATCATGTATGCAATGCTGTGTACCAGACCTGATGTGTGCCTTGATATAAGTTTAGCAGGGAGGTACCAAAGTAATCCAGGAATGGATCACTGGACAGCGGTCAAGAACATCCTGAAATACCTGAAAAGGACTAAGGATATGTTTCTCGTATATGGAAGTGACAAAGAGCTCATCGTAAAAGGTTACGTTGATGCAAGCTTTGACACTGATCCGGACGATTCTAAATCGCAAACCGGATACGTGTTTACATTAAACGGTGGAGCTGTCAGTTGGTGCAGTTCTAAACAAAGCGTCGTAGCGGGATCTACATGTGAAGCGGAATACATAGCTGCTTCGGAAGCAGCAAATGAAGGAGTCTGGATGAAGGAGTTCATATCCGATCTAGGTGTCATACCTAGTGCATCGGGTCCAATGAAAATCTTTTGTGACAATACTGGTGCAATTGCCTTGGCAAAGGAATCCAGATTTCACAAAAGGACCAAACACATCAAGAGACGCTTCAACTCCATCCGGGATCTAGTCCAGGTGGGAGACATAGAGATTTGCAAGATACATACGGATCTGAATATTGCAGACCCGTTGACTAAGCCTCTTCCACGAGCAAAACATGATCACACCTTAGTACTCTTTGGGTGTTAATCACATAGCGATGTGAACTAGATTACTGAATCTAGTAAACCCTTTGGGTGTTGGTCACATGGTGATGTGACCAACAATCGGAGTGACAAATCCTAATCTCGAAATACGCCAACCCAACATCGACCATTGGAGACACCTGTAGTACTCCTTTATAATCACCCATTTACGTTGTGACGTTTGGTAGTACCCAAAGTGTTCCTCCGGTAAACGGGAGTTGCATAATCTCATAGTCATAGGAACATGTATAAGTCATGAAGAAAGCAATAGCAACATACTAAACGATCAGGTGCTAAGCTAATGGAATGGGTCATGTCAATCAGATCATTCTACTAATGATGTGACCTCGTTAATCAAATAACAACTCATTGTTCATGGTTAGGAAACATAACCATCTTTGATTAACGAGCTAGTCAAGTAGAGGCATACTAGTGACACTCTGTTTGTCTATGTATTCACACATGTATTATGTTTCCGGTTAATACAATTCTAGCATGAATAATAAACATTTATCATGATATAAGGAAATAAATAATAACTTTATTATTGCCTCTAGGGCATATTTCCTTCACAAAGATCAATGGAATTTATAGAATATGGTGAACATTTTAGTTTTACTGTTTGACGAAATAATTTATTTGACTTTATTTTAAATTTAAATTGGGCTTTGATTTTTATCAAGTGGCAGTTTGGCTTAGCAAGCCTGATGACATGGCATCATTAAGATGAGGTCACTGTAGCTAACGACTTGAGGTGTTACATAATCTTCCCATTTCTGAAATTTTATTGTTAAATGATTGGGGAATATATCACACTATCCATTAGTTCAGTCAAGCTCACCACAAGTCCACACATTATTGCCAATTGAGTAAGTCTTATTGGCGGAGAGAATAGGCTATGTGTGTGTGTGTGTTAGAGAGAGGGAGGAAGAGAGAGTGAGGAAGAGGGAGGAGGAGAGTGTGTGTGTGTGTGTGAGGATTTGATGGTAAAAAGGTCGTCAATGTCGTAATATTGAGCTCTTAAAGTTAACGTGGCCCCGTTGCAACGCACGGGGGTTCTTCTAGTTCTTGTAATAACTGAATATGTACCTTGTGAGATGGAGTGTCCAGCAGAAATATGTGGCTTTATGTTACTCATAATGGTACGTTACCACCCAAATTGTATGTTGTTACTCGTACAACCCTGTTATTCGTAATATATAGTGATTGAGAGAATTTCTTATTTGACCCATTCTTAAAATCTAGTTTCCTTTTTGACCCTAAAAATTTTATTTTTCCTTTTTTGATACCACAACTTCATTTTCTTCCTTCTTTGACACATCTGTCAGTTTTTGCCGTTAGCAACGTTAACTGTGACGGGAAATGTCGTTCTTACCCCTGCTAGGACGCTGAAAAAAAAACTGGTTGAGCGAACCGTCAGGCGCTGCGCTGGGTCAACCCCCCGATCCCCTCCCTACTCTGCTCGATTCCCCTTTCCCTCCCTCGATCCCTAACCCTAAAAAAATCGCGGATGGAGGAGGGTGTGGCCGATGCTGCTACTGGTGGCGGGATGGACGGCGCGGTGGAGGGCGTGGCCGACGCTGCGCCGGTCTCGGCCTCGGGCGGCCATGGCGGGGAGGCGGAGGAAGTTCCAGGCGCGCCACTGGAGGGCGTCCATGGCGGGGAGGCGGAGGGAGCTCCAGGTGCGGCGCCGTAGGGCGGCCATGGCGGGGAGGCAGAGGGAGGTTCAGGTGCGACGGCCTCGGATGCAAGTGCTCCGGCATGGCTACAAGGGTAAGTGCCTGTTTTCTCTATATTTGAGTATTTGCTGCCATGATACGTCCTTGAGATGGATCGAAGATGCAACAGAGTAGTTAGAGATGGATATTTGTTGCTGCCAAATCTGCAATGAAACAATAGACAAAGATTATGTTCATATAAAGCAAATATGTTATATTGGATAATCTGTTTACACATGTCACATTTTTTATTTAAAACACGAAGCAAGTATGTTCATGCACAATTGATCTTTTGCTTTTACAGGATGGATCCAAATTCAACATATTTGCTGAAAATCAAATTGCTTGGCAACCCAAAAAAAGCTAGGAAGGATATCAAATGCTTTTGTTATGATAAGGTTATTGATTCCGACTTAACAAATTATAAGGACTTGGTTGAATCAATCGTAGAGCAGTACTCGCCTCGCTATTTGGAAGTTGCACATGTTCAGTACTATGATCTTTTTCTTAAAATCTACCCAGAAGTAACATCTGACCAGGAATTGGTGTCTATGTTTGAGAAACTCTCTAAGACAAAGGTTGTGCACTTGTTTGTTGCATATTGTGATCCATCTGAACCATATGAGCCTATCATGGAGTGGCATATTGATGTGCATATCCAACCTAGCAACACAGAACAAGACGACGATGATTATCTTCGCAACCCAATACCTAAGAATGAACATGTTGGTGTTGATGAGGAAAATATTTATTTAGACGATGATGATTATGATAAGTTAGATCCTCTTATCATGGTTCCCTGTTCCGATAAAGAAAGGGACGAAGACTATGTTCCTGATCATGAGAGCGAGGATGAGAGCGAGGATGAGAGCGATGAGGAAGTAGAGGAAGATGAGGAAGTGCACGAGGCAGAGCATGCACCACATTTAGAATATGATAAATTAGATCCCCCAATGACCGAAGGAAGAAAATATCCCAATATGGCAGAGTTTAAGTTGGCGCTTTCTCAACATGCAATCAAACATGAATTCGAGTTTAACACCGAGAAAAGTGCACCACATAGGTTCACGGCTTATTGTTCAAGAAGGGATGAAGCTAAGTGTCCATGGAGGATATATGCTTCTACAATGGAAGATGGGTGCACCGTAATGGTAATTTCTAACTTTACTCATGTGTGCTTAAATTGTTAAAAGATCTTTACTAATTATCTATGTTTGTCTTTTGTAGGTGAGAAAGAACTCTTGTGGTCATGTGTGACGCCCGGGTATTTAAGCTACAGTAATCCCCTCCTAATGTTGCCATGTCATCGCAGTTAATTTGCTAAACCTCACTTTGATCCAAACCCAACAAATTCAAAGTTAAAATAAAGTCAAATTATTATTTCTTCAACCGGTAAAACAAAAATGTTCGGTCGTTTGCGAATATTCACTAGGTAATTAACCTGGAGGATCTAACATTATATGGATTTTTAAATCTCCCCTGGAAATAATTAAAGTGGTCATACAACGCCTTTTATGCCTTTTAAAATGTGAACTTATTTTCAAACAATTCCAAATAACCCACCAAACCTTTCGGACAATGCCCAAAATATCAGTAGGTAATTATGTGAGGAGTTTCAACTTTAACTAAAATCGTTTAGTACCTACACTAAGTACATAACAGTAGCTAAATAAATAAAACAGAAAAAGAGAAAATAGAAACCAAAGAAAGAAAGAAAAAAAGCAAAGCCCCCCTCCCCCTGGGCCATTCGGCCCAACTGGGCATCGAGGCCACCAGGAGGCCCACCCCATTCCCCCTTATCTCCCCGATCGACCGAACCCTAGCCCGGTCCACCCCCACTGCTCCCGCACGAACTCCACTCCCCCCTCGATCCCCTTCTCCCCCCACCGATCTGGATCGGGATCGGCCCCGATCCCGTCGACCCCGAC
>NC_041383.1:804586281-804612321 GCF_002162155.2 Triticum dicoccoides
CGGAGCGCCTGAGTCTCGATGAAGCCACCCCGCCCCGCTGCCTCCATCACCTGCCGCCCCATCGTCGGACCCCCCCTCCTCTGCTCGATCCCGTCTGGATCAGGGGGGATGCGGCTCCGATGTCGCCGACCGCGCTGACGCTGCCTCATCCGCGACCGTGCCGTCGCCGGACTGCCTCGCCCCCGTCGCCGTCGTCCGCCTCGGCCTCTCCCTCGCCGGACCACCCCAAGCCGCCTCGAGCCCACTGCCCCTCCCTACAGCTTCGCGGTGAGCCGCCGCGCCGGCTGCGCCTCCCCTCTCCTTCCCCCTCTCTGCTCCCGTACTTCCCCGTGGTCGCCGCTCGTGCTACGCGACCCGGCCACACCACTCGCACAGCCCCGCGCACGCTCGCCTCTGCGTCCCATAGGACTGCGGTATCGAGCGCCGCCTACAACTGCCGCTGGGCGTTGTCGTCCTCGACGCGCTCGGCCACCCCCGCGCCTCCCTTCATCACCCCTGGACGTGGCTCGACCCCATGTTCGACGCGGCCAACCGCGTGCGGTTTGGCCACACCGGACGGCGAGTCCTGAACCCCGCCGCCATTTTCTGTGCTCGCCGGCGGGCACGCGCGCACACACGTTTAGCCAGTGGGTTGACCCACTGACGCGTGGGCCCGACCGGTTTAACTAACCGCTAAATGCTAGTTAAAAAAAAGAAACAAATTAATTTCAGTTAATAATCTCTGTTAAGTTAATGACTCCATGACAGAAGGGCCCCACTGTAATTTAAACAAAATTTGGTTAATCTAATAAAGCTAGAGACAATGACAAGTGGGACCCAAATACTATTCCCCTTTTGACCAGTCAACTTTTGACCGGGTCAACTCAGTCAATGACCCCACCTGTCAGCCAGATAAGCAACATTCTGGATACTTTTCCTGTGTACTCATAGCTTTTAATCTTTTATTTTCGAATTATTATTAATTCCAGGAATTTTAGGAAAATGTTTTAAACTTCAAAAAATCATTTAAAATAATCCATAACTCAGATGAAAATGTTTTCTACATGAAAGTTGCTCAGAAAAATCCGACGAATCTGAATACGCGGTCCGTTCATCTGTCACATGCCCCTAGCATGCTGAACATGGGACATTCCCCCTCCGGTCATTTGTCTAACACATGTCCGGAACCGGGAAAACATTCCGGGTTGAATCCCTCCTTCACCTATATCGTGTAGCCATGCATTAGGTCACACTCAGCACAGCGCATTGCCATGTTACGCTTTGTGATGCTATGCTTGCTCTATATTTATTGTTTCTTCCCCCTCTTCTTCCGCTAGACACCGAGACCGACGCCGCTGCTACCCAGTACGACTACGGTGTTGACGACCCCTCTCTCTTGCCAGAGCAACCAGGCAAGCCCCCCCCCCCCTTGATCACCAGATATCGCCTATTCTCCTCTATACTGCTTGCATTAGAGTAGTGCAGCATGTTACTGCTTTCCGTTAATCCTATTCTGATGCATAGCCTGTCATTGTTGCTACAGTCATTGATACCTTACCCGCAATCCTAAATGCTTAGTATAGGATGCTGGTTTATCATCATTGGCCCTACATTCTTGTCAGTCTGCCTCGCTATACTATTGGGCCGTGATCACTCGGGAGGTGATCACGGGTATATACTTTACATACATACATACTATACAGATGGTGACTAAAGTCGGGTCAGCTCGAAGAGTACCCGCGAGTGATTCACGGATTGGGGGCTGAAAGGACCTTTGTCCCGACGGCCCTCTGTGTGGATCTTTGTGGCGGAGCGACAGAGCAGGTTGAGACCGCCTAGGAGAGAGGTGGGCCTGGCCCTGTTCGGCGTTCGCGGATATTTAACACGCTTAACGAGATCTTGGTATTTGATCTGAGTTGGCTACGAGCCTATACGCACTAACCATCTACGTGGGAGTAGTTATGGGTATCCCGACATCGTGGTATCAGCCGAAGCACTTCAGACGTCAGCGACGGAGCGGCGCGCGCCGGATTGGACTGGAACGCCTGCTAGGCTAGGTCTGCTTCCGGCCGCCCTCGCAACGTGCAGGTGTGCTATGGGCGATGGGCCCAGACCCCTGTGCGCTTAGGTTTAGACCGGCGTGCTAGCCTCTCTGTTTTGCCTAGGTGGGGCTGCGACGTGTTGATCTTCCGAGGCCGGGCATGACCCAGGAAAGTGTGTCCGGCCAAATGGGATCAAGCGTGTTGGGTAAGTTGGTGCACCCCTGCAGGGAAGTTAATCTATTCGAATAGCCGTGATCTTCGGTAACAGGACGACTTGGAGTTGTACCTTGACCTTATGACAACTAGAACCGGATACTTAATAAAACACACCCTTCCAAGTTCCACAGACAACCCGGTGATCGCTTTTCCACAGGGCGACGAGGGGAGGATTGCCGGGTAGGATTATGCTATGCGATGCTACTGGAGATGCTACTTGGAGATGCTACTTGGAGGACTTCAATCTACTCTCTTCTACATGCTGCAAGACGGAGGCTGCCAGAAGCGTAGTCTTCGATAGGACTAACTATCCCCCTCTTATTCTGGCATTCTGCAGTTCAGTCCACTGATATGGCCTCCTTACACATATACCCATGCATATGTAGTGTAGTTACTTGCTTGCGAGTACTTTGGATGAGTACTCACGGTTGCTTTCTCCCCCTTTTTCCCCCTTTCTTTTCTTTCTGGTTGTCGCAACCAGATGCTGGAGTCCAGGAGCCAGACGCCACCGTCGACGACGACCCCTACTACACCGAAGGTGCCTACTGCTACGTGCAGCCCGCTGGCGACGACCAGGAGTAGTTTAGGAGGATCCCAGGCAGGAGGCCTGCGCCTCTTTCGATTTGTATCCCAGTTTGTGCTAGCCTTCTTAAGACAAACTTGTTTAACTTATGTCTGTACTCAGATATTGTTGCTTCCGCTAACTCGTCTATGATCGAGCACTTGTATTCGAGCCCTCGAGGCCCCTGGCTTGTATTATGATGCTTGTATGACTTATTTATGTTTTAGAGTTGTGTTGTGATATCTTCCCGTGAGTCCTTGATCTTGATCGTACACATTGCGTGCATGATTAGTGTACGATTGAATCGAGGGCGTCACATCATGATTGCTCAAGTACAAAAAGGAAAAAGAAGATAAAGAATGCAACCAAGCGGTGGATATGTGAGCACGTGAAGGATTGGCTAATTGAGGATGCAACTCTAGGACCAAAGGCATTGCGAAAGAAGCTTAAAGAGCACCATGGAATCAACATCAAGTACAAGAGAGTATACATGGGTAAGTTGCTAGCCTTGAAGGAACTATATGGTGATTGGGATACAAGCTTTGATAATCTGTATAGTTTTAAGGCACAAATTGAAAGGTGCTGCCCCGGTAGCATAGTGATAATTGAGCACCACACAATAAAAGATAAAATCAGATTTAAGAGATTTTTTGTCGCTTTGAAGCCTTGCATCGACGGGTTCCTTAGTGGTTGCAGGCCATACTTGGCAGTAGATAACACCTTCTTGACAGGCAGATTCAAGGGGCAACTGGCTAGTGCTACCGCCGTTGATGGCCATAGTTGGATGTATCCAGTCTGTATGGGTGTTTTTGATTCTGAAACTAATGAGAACTGGATCTGGTTCATGCAATTGGTTAGGCAAGCCATAGGATCCCCAAGGGGTTTAACCATATGCACCGACGCTGGGCAGCCAGTGATGACCGGTGTAAAAGAAGTGTTCCCAGAGGCTGAACATAGGGAATGTATGTTTCACTTGGTGTCCAACTTCAAGAAGAAGTTTCAGGAAAGGTTTTTGATGACCATCTTTGGGCTGCTGCTTACTCATGGAACCCATATTTATTTGAGAAAAAATGGGTTGCAATGGACATAGCAAAGCCAACGGCAACTGCATATCTTAGGAAGTGGCACACTAGGTTGTGGTCTAGGAGTCAGTTCTCAACAATTTCCAAGGTGGATTATGTTACAAACAACTTGGCTGAGTGCTTCAATAATTGGATTAAGCATCACAAGTCCTTGAACTTGGACGACTTCTTTGATAAGCTTAGGCAATTGATTATGATCATGTAGAACCGAAGGAGAAAGGTAGCAAGAAAGTTAGTTGGGTTGATTCTTCCCCACATAATTAAGAAGTTGAATGCAAAGACCAGAGAATTAAACTTGGAGGTGGTTGAAAGCTCAGAAGAAGTTGCTGAAGTAACCGCATTGGGAGGCAGCGGCTTTAGGTTTGTGGTCAACTTGCTTGACAGGAACTAATCCCTGCCATGGTTGACAAGAACTAGTGGCCTAAATCAGACCATAGATTCTTCATGTTTCCACCACTACTAAAAGCCACATCGGGTAGGCCTAAAACTGAGAGGTATAAAGGCTGCAGTGAGAAGAAAAGAAAAAGCGGCCAACACTTATGCCCTATTTGCAAGGACTATGGGCATCATTGGCACAAATGCAAGAAGGGTAACCCAGATGACATTGCTGCTATTTTAGCTGTGAGGTAATGAATTTTATTGTATATTGCATCACTTGCATTTTTTTTGTAAAAACCATACATGTTAACTACTTATTTGATGCTCATGTAGAGGACCACCAAAGAAGAGGACAAAGACCACCAAATCAGCTCAATCATCAATTGTGCCTTGCGAGGATGATGCTCCATCAGCCATGCGTTTTCCGCCAAGGTTAGCAACAACCATGCTCATAATTAAATATAATTAATTATGCCTTTGTGTTCTAAGTGCATTCTTCTCATCATAGCCAAATCTTGGAGAAAACAACCAAGGAAAAAGGGAAAGGTGGTAAATCTGGATCCGGAGGAGCAAAAAGGTAACCTATGGTAGTTTTGAAGTTCTAATGTTATGTTATGCATTGTTCTATTGTTAACTTGGGCTACCTGTATGTCATGTATGTGTATGTCTAGATCAGGAACACAACCCATTTGTGGCGAACATGATGTCGCCAAAAAGAAAACACATGTTGCTGTGAAGGTACATGCCAAAAGAAAAAGCAAAGAGGTTGCTGAAATTACTCCACACCTTCCTATGGTGCCACTTGACAGCCCTGCAATGGGTACACGCAGCAAGAAATTCAACCCTGCTAGCCCTGCAATGAGCACACGAAGCAAAAGGAGACTTAGTTTGTGATTCTCATGTCATTACTTTCCGTATCATGTTTCATTTTGAAAGCTGAGCTGTTTATGTGATATATGTGTGGACCTTGGCTCTTTACGTGCTATATGCGACCTGTTGTGAACCCTCTTTACGTGCTATATGCGACCTGTTGTGAACCTGGGCTATTATGTCATCTTTATGTGAACCTGGACTATTGTATGTCACTTTTATGTGAACCTGAATGTGTGTAGATGACCAGCTATGTGGGATGTTTGCATATATGTGAACCTGGAGCAATTATGTGTGTTTTTTGTGCATATGTGTACTGTACACGGGATATGCCTCCAAAATACAAGGGAGGCTCTGTCCAGATTTTCAATTGAAATTTGTGCATGTGTGTACTGTACTGTACAGGGGATAATTGCAGATTTTGTTTCATTTGGTAATATATTCCAGTTCATATTGCCACTGTTTTGGCTTCCATTTTGGTCACAAAATACACCAGGGGTAAAATGGACTTTTCATGTTGTATTTAACGGTGTTAGTTTGCAAAACTGACGGAAATGTCATAGAGGGAACAAAATGAAGTTTGAGTGTCAGAAAAGGAAAAAAAGATCTTTTAGGGCCAAAAAGGGAACCAAATTTTAAGAGAAGGCCAAATAAGGAATTCTCTCATAGTGATTTGTTGGGAAATGTTAAATATGCTTTCCAAGTTCTCATACATTTCCCAAGTCAAAAGTTATTCAACTTTTCCCTATTTATGTAAATCACTAGCCTGTGCGGATGCAGGTTGTCGACTAGTTTTTATAAAGCAAGAACAATTTTCGAACATTAACTTAGTTTAAAAAAGGTAAAATAACCTTGAAATAGGAAAAGGGAAAAACGAAGAAGAAAGAAACATAAAACGAAATAAAGAAAGAAGAAAAAGAAACAAAAAAAGGGAAAAACAAGAAAACAAGAACAGTTTTGACGTCGTTGTACAGGGCCGGCTCATTCAGGGACCCCCTGTGCGGCGACACCTCTGTTTGACGCATAATGCGTCAAATAGGTGCTCCCGCCTGTATGGCCGTCCGATTGCGCGCAACAGAGACAAGCAAAGGATGGGCCGATGGGGAGGCGAAGGGAAGCATCTAGGAGAGAGAGAGACAGAGACAGAGAGAGAGATACGGCATCGACCAGCCGACTCCGCCCGTTTACACAACGCACACGCCTTAACCCAACGAACCGACCAATTACTCGTCGGCCCAGGAGCGATGACCACATCCACGTCGCACCATGACTCTTCAATTCGTGGGAGCTTAAAAGTATCTAGACCGATATTTCTTGCCACAAGAATATATATAGACTGATATTTCTTCCCTCGAAAATATCTAGACTGGTATTTCTCAAACAAAAGAAAAGCTAGACTGATTGCACTGGGCACCACGCACGGGAAGGCTCTGGTGTTGAGCGATGCAGCGTGATTACATTTGCTTGTTCACCTTCATAGCCTCATTCTAATTAAACACATATTACATGTGTGCCCCTTTGTTCAGTAAGGCTAAGCACGTCTCTCGCATTCCCATTTTCTACACCCTCCCATACACGATGGACCCAACCAACGTCCCCTCCGTGATGCCTATTTCGACCATCCACTTTGCTTACAACTTGCCATGGTGTCAGGAGCCCCAACATGCAGAATATTGGCGCAGTACGACAAGTACATGGCGAACGGGTATCCAGACAGTGAGGATGAGCCTCTCGTTCATGAGGAGGAGACGCGGTGCGCCGCTGACAAAGAGAAGGAGGAGCGTGCCTACCATATATATTTGTCTTTGTCAAGTTTGTTTGTTGTAATTAGGTACTCAACGGTTAAGTTTGTGTTTGACACTGAAAATAGACCTATGAGAATATCTAAATATTTCTATTTTCAAGTTATTTTTTTTTATTTTCCTAAAAAATAATTAGCCAAAAGTAGTTGTATTTGAGTGTGGTCCTAATTGTAGCTGTATATGAACTTTATATCGAACTTTTATACCTCTACATATGATCTAGAATTACGCTATAATAATTTTTTTTACGACACTACCGTTGAAAAAATATTAAAATAAAATAAAATTAACAGTGAAATAGGATGCATTATTAAACTTTGTATTCAAATATATTTTTAAACCAGGTATTTGTTGGTATATTTCGTTAGCTTATAATTTTCTTTTTTACAACACTACCATTGAAAAATATTAAAATAAAATTAACTAAATGTGAAATAGGATGCATTAGATTATTTGTGACCCTTCAACGAGTGTTTATATGTCTATCCACATATATTTTGAAATCCTTTAATATCTACTTAGATATTTTCAAATGTACTCCACTATGTAACTATCTCTAGATTACAAGGGTTGTTCCTAAGGAACACATAGATGTTGGCAAGCTGAAGGGCCTACATATCTAACATAAGCAGTTGTAGTTTTGTCATGCTCCAAAAGAAGTAACCGACCATCTTGGTCGATTTGGCATGTGAGATTCCATTAGGCATGAACATAGTGTTATCTAACAAAATTTCAGTTGATTTGGAGGAGGCCGAAAAAATCACTTAATCCAAAAACTTGCTTAAGTGAGACCAAATGGTCCGTTCTTAAGCAAGTGAACTTTTTACCATCTCCAAATCATCCAAAATTTGTTTTACATGGTGACACGTGGGTCATAAACGTGTTTGTCAAGGATTTTTCACAAAATGTGAAGTTTACAATGTCCCCGTAAGGTATAGTCCGAGGTTTTGCCCTAAGACTCAACGAGACACTATAAATTGAAAACAATTCAAAAAAAGTAAAACCTTCACATTCTCTATATATTTGTGTAAGAGATCATGTGTACAAAATTTCAGTTGATCTGGAGGAGGCTGAAAAAATCACTTGCCTACAAAAATTGGCTTAAGTGAGAGACCAAACAGTCCGTCCTTAAGCAAGTGATTTTTTTTACCATCTCCAAATCATCCAAAATATGTTCTTCATGGTGACACACAGGTCATAAACGGGATTATTAAGGAATTTTCACAAAATGTGAAGTTTACATTGCCCCCGTAAGGTATAGTCCGAGGTTTTGGCCTAAGACTCAACGAAACACTATAAATTGAAAACAATTCAAAGAAAGGTAAAACCTTCACATTCTCTCTATATTTGTATAAGAGATCACGTGTATAAAATTTCAGTTGATTTGGTGGAGGCCGAAAAAATCACTTGCTTACAAAAACTGGCTTAAGTGAGACCAAAGGGTCCGTCCTTAAGGCATCTAGTCCGTCCCACGTGTGACGGTTCACGTCTGGTCCGGCGATCACGGGGCGATCGCGATCAAGGGAGTCCGCGTCTAGGGTTCCCCATGATCCTTCACCGGCGAGTCCTTCCCTCGAGCGCTCTCGAGATCTCGTCCCTCCCACCAAAATCTTCTGCGTGCTCCCTAGAGCGCGTGGTCGTACACCACCTTAAACCCTAGGAGGAGAGGGGGGGAGGAAGGAAGGAGGGGAGGGTAGATGACGATGGAGGGCGTTGCGGGGCTTCTGAAGGGCCTGAAGTTGACGGATGAAGAAAAGAAAGGGGTTAGGATCAGGATCTCGGCAAAGGAGAAGGGGAAGGAGGCAGCGGCGCAGGGAGTGGGCAAGGTCTTGTCGGAGAAGCTGGCGCATCCGGATGCAATCTCCTTAACCCTAGGCAGAGTCTGGTGCCCAATCAAAGGTATTGACTGCAAAGAAATAGGGGTGAATCAATTCCTGTTCACCTTCAACCAAGAATCTGGAAAGAGGAAGGCGTTGGACAACGGACCTTGGATGCTCGATAAGGATTTGGTGGTGGTTGAGGATTATGTCCCGAGTAAGCGACTGGAGGACTATGAGTTCAAGGATATCCCGATTTGGGTTAGAGTGTACAACCTACCGCTGGGTATGATGAATGGGGAAGCAGCGGAGGACATTGGCAACATAATCTGTAGGTTTGTAGAAGCAGACATCGGAGCAGATGGGAGTGCAGTTGGTAGATTCCTGAGGATCAAGATACGAATGCGAATAGACAACCCGATCATGCGGGGTTTTAGTTGGAAGACGTGACAGATGAGGGGTCTGATACTTCAACTAAAATGATCTCAGATGGCACGGTCAAGGAAGATGAGGACAAGGATTGGTGCAGGTTTGAATACGAGTTTTTGCCAGATTTCTGCTATACATGTGGCATCATCGGGCATGGGGACAAGTACTGCTCGGTGACGCTGAAGAGAGGAGAGCAACAACAGTTTGGCCGCTGGCTACACGCTGATCTGGGTCAGAGAAGGGGAATGGGAGAGGAAGGAGTGTGGAGGAGTGCTGCTAGGGGATTGGGAGGGAGTCGCCAATATGGTTTTAGTCGGTCGGGAGGCCGACCAGGTAGCGGAAGCGATAGCAGATCATGGAGGAAGAGTGATTCGCAATCTAGTGACGGTGGCCTGGAGAAGGTGGATAAAGGAGAAGAAGTCACCAGCCCCCCCAAACTGAGGGCTGCACGGAGGAAAACGGGTCTCCCTAAGAAGCTACAGATGGATGAGGGGTCGCCTGATGGAGAAAAGAAGGGAACACCTCAAGAAAGTGGCCAAGTTGCCCCCCAGCCAACCCCGCAAAATGACACTGCCATGGCAACTACAATCCAGGGTCAAGATACTCGCTCGGAGAAAGGAGGAAAAGGCAGGGAGGAGAAGATGAATGGAGGAGGGAAGAGCAAGAGCCCGGGAGGAAAACGCTACAGGAAGAAAATAAGAGAGAGGACGGAGACAGAGGGGAGTGGAGCTAGGGAGGATGCTACAGGCCTTAAACGGGGCAGAGTGGAGGATGAGGGAGAGAAGATTGGTAAGAAAGGCAGGGTGGACGGAGGAAACGATGTTCAGATGGCGAAGGAGCTAACTCAGGGTGGTGCAACAAATGATATGATATCGGCCGGGCTGCAGGAGCAGCCCCGCCGGGACCAATGAAACTCATCGGTTGGAGCTGCAGGGGACTTGGGAACGGCCCGGCAGTTCGGAGCCTCCTCGAATTGGGGAGGGCGGAGGAGCCCGACATACTGTTTTTGGCGGAGACAAAAATGTCTATGAAGGAGTTGAAACACTTTCGGTGGATGCTTGGGCTGACACAGATGACTGCATGGAGCGCGGATGGAAGGAGCAGGGGGGTGGTACTGTTTTGGCGTAGGGGGATCGATGTCTCGTTGCGATCCTTTGGCAGGAGGCATGTGATGTTGATGTTAAGGAGGAAGATGGAAGGATCTGGCGGCTTACCGGGGTTTATGGAGAATCGGCTTTGGAGAGGAAAGTTGAGACGTGGAGAACCTTGCGCATTCTCGGACAACAACATCAGAATGGACGACCATGGTTGTGTTTAGGCGATTTTAACGAGATCCTGACGAACGATGAGAAGGTTGGTGGTGCAGCCCGCCCACAAAGGCTCATGGATAACTTTAGACATGCCCTAGAGGCGTGTGAGCTCTGTGACATTGGATTCGAAGGGGACAAATATACATGGAGGAACCATAGCAAAGATCTGGACACTTACATTTGTGAACGATTGGATCGAGCCACGGCAAACTCTAAATGGTGTGAATGGTTCCCGGATTTCACTGTTCTTAATGGAGTCCCACGACACTCGGACCATCGACCAGTGATCGTGTGTACGAATGGAGAAAATAGGAGAACAAGGGGCGGAGAGCATGGCTTCCGATTCGAGGCATGGTGGCTACGAGAGGAGGGTTTCAGTAATGAGGTGCAAGGGGGCTGGGAGGAAGGATGCATGGAGGGAAGAGGGGACGTAGCTACTGCCCTTCGTGGTGTGGCAGGGCGCATGACGAAATGGAGCAAGGAGGTGGCTGGTGAGATTGAGGAAAGATTGAAGGTTGCCCGCAAGGAGCTCGAAGGCTGCATGCGTGCGCCGGTGTCCGAAGAGAAAATTAGGGAGGAAGCGCGGTTGAGGTGTGTAGTTGAGGAGCTGGAGTATAAGAAGAATATAAAGGCGAAACAGCGGTCGCATGTCTCCTGGCTCAAAGATGGAAACAGAAGCACACGCTTCATGGCTGTTGCATCGGCAAGAAGAAAGGCGAATAGGGTGAAAATGCTCATGAAAGAGGATGGGACGGAGGTGAAGGAAGGAGAGGAGTTAAATAACTATGTTTGTTCGTTTTTTCAGGAGCTCTTTTTTACCACTGGGTGCAATCGTATGGCCGAGCTCATCAGTAAGGTGCAACCCCGAGTGACCAGTGCCATGAGGGCCATCTTGGAAGCGGAGGTGACACGAGAGGAGGTGAAAGCAGCCCTAGATCACATTGGGGACTTAAAGGCACCCGGCCCGGATGGTATGCCATCAATAGTATACAAAAAACATTGGTATTTCATGGCGGATAAGGTTGTGCAAGAGGTGCTTTCTGTCCTTAACGGGGGCCCGATGCCGGAGGGGTGGAATGACACCACCCTAGTCTTGATCCGAAAGTGAAAAACCCCTCCAGAATTAAGGATCTTCGGCCGATCAGCTTGTGCAACGTAATCTACAAACTGGTGTCTAAGGTGATCGCGAACCGGCTCAAGCTGATACTCCCGGACATTATCTCTGATAACCAAAGTGCTTTCGTTCCCGGGCGGTTGATCACGGATAATGTCCTTATTGCATATGAGTTGTCTCACTTTTTACTGAACAAGAAGAAAGGAGGAGAAGGGGTTGCGGCGGTGAAGGCGGACATGAGTAAAGCCTACGATCGAGTGGAATGGGACTTCCTCCGAGGCATGCTCACAAAGCTAGGTTTTGGGGCGAGATGGATTGACTTGGTCATGCATTGCGTCACCACTGTGCGTTATCAGATCAAACTGAATGAGGGTCTCACTGAACAGTTCACGCCCTCGCGCGGCCTTCGCCAGGGGGACCCCTCGTCGCCCTACCTGTTCGTCATCTGCGCAGAGGGCCTGTCAGCATTACTGCACGACGCGGAAGCAGCCGGCAAGATCAGTGGCATCAAGATCTGTCAGAGAGCTCCTGTTGTCTCGCACCTGCTATTCGCAGATGACTCAATGCTGCTGCTAAAAGCACGACAAGAGGAAGCCCAATCACTGCGTGAGATCCTTGACCTTTATGAGGATTGTTCAGGCCAATGCATAAATATTGAAAAGTCTGCCATAATGTTTAGTCCAAACACTCCTGCTGATGAGAAAGTGGCAATCAAGGATGCACTGCAAATTCAAAGTGAGACGTGGAATGACAAATACCTTGGGTTGCCCATCCATGTGGGGAAGTCAAGGAAGAAAGCTTTTGCATTTGTGAAAGGAGCTATGGCAGGGCGAGTCTACGGGTGGAAGGAGAAGTTGATTGCAAAAACCGGGAAAGAAACCCTTGTTACGACGGTCGCCCAAGCCATCCCCACGTTCGCTATGTCATGTTTCTACCTCACAAAATCTTTCTGTGAGGAGCTGAGCTTGCTGATTGGAAACTACTGGTGGAGCCAGCAGGACAAAGAGCATGCCACACATTGGATTGGATGGAAAAAGTTGACGCTGCCGAAGGCTAAGGGAGGTCTAGGCTTCCGGGACATGCACGGGTTCAATGTTGCAATGCTTTCCAGACATATTTGGAGGCTAATTCAGAATCCTGAATCTCTCTGTGCACAGCTGCTCAAAGCTCGATATTTCCCCTCGGGTCATATCCTTAATGCCCAGCCCAGAGATGGCGTTTCTTACTCTTGGTGTAGCCTGTTGCATGGACTTCAGCTCTTCAAGGAAGGCTACATTTGGAGAATCGGAGATGGCACAGGAGTGAAGATTTGGGTGGACCCTTGGATCCCTCGACCTTGGTCGCGGACTGTAATTACACCGCGAGGATCGAGCTTGCTGGAGATGGTCAGTGACCTTATAGACCCTACTACTGGCACCTGGGACGTGCAGCTCGTGAGGGATACTTTCTGGGCCGATGATGTCAAGCACATTCTGCAAATCCCACGGAGGGAGGGAGTACAAGACTTCGTCGCCTGGCAATATGATCCGAAGGGGGTGCACTCTGTCAAGAGCGCGTATAAGCTTCATAGCCAACTAGAACAGACAAGAGCGGATGGAGGAGCAGGGAGCAGCGCAAGTGATCTTGGAAACCTTCATGCCATCGAAGACAACTCGTGGAGGAGAATCTGGAAGCTGCCGTGCCCGCGCAACATACACATGTTTGCCTAGAGAGTCAAGCATGAGTCCCTTGCCCTGCGCACGAATGTGGCAAGGAGAGGAATCGCCATCGCAGACGCAGATACAAAATGCTTATTTTGTGGGCGAGCAACGGAGGACGGGGCACACCTGTTCATCAAATGCAAAGCAGCGAAAGAGGTCTGGCGTGCCTAGGCCTTGAAAGAATACGTCAAGATCTCGAGAGCATTACGTCCGTCCATGCGATGTTTGATCATCTTTGGGGTCTAGACGAGGAGAAAAGGCTGCTCGTGCTAACTTTCTGGTGGCTCTGGTGGTCCAATAGAAACAAGCTACGCGAAGGAGAGATGCCCATGGAAGCTGCTGAGGCGGCGAGACGCACTCGAGGGTACGTCCTCGAGTACAGGGAGATCTTTGCGAAACCTGTGACCACGCCACCGCCTGACAAATGGAGACCCCCGAAGCAACTGCCCTACAAGATTAATATTGACGGCTCCTTCGTCCCGGGCCAGGAAGGTGCAGGCTGGGGCGTCGCAGTGAGAACAATATCGGGTGAGCTAGTCTGTGCCCGTGCTGGAAGGCTTGAGCACATCGACGATGCTTTTGCTGCAGAGGCAATGGCGATGTCACATGCTATCACCACAGCCTACGATTTGGGGATCGTCCAAGCCGAGTTTGAAACTGACTCACAGCTATTGGCGGAGGCGCTCGATCTGTCCAAAGTGGATTCATCAGCATATGCAGCGGTTATTGAAGACATGAAATACCAACTCAAACTATGGTTCTCTAAGTTCTCCATTTCCGTTTGTAGTAGCGCATGAGCTCGCTGCTGTTGGTCGGTCGTTTGAACCTCACCACTTTGTCGAGTGGGACTCTGATGTACCTGCCCATGTGGGCGCGTGTGTTCTGGGCGATTTGCCCAGCACCAGTTAAGTTATAAAGCTATGCTTTTCCCTCAAAAAAAAGGGTCCGTCCTTAAGCAAGTGATTTTTTTACCATCTCCAAATGATCCAAAATTTGTTCAACATGGTGACATGCGGGTCATAAACGGAATTATCAAGGAATTTTCACAAAATGTGAAGTTTATAATGCCCCCGTAAGGTATAGTTCGAGGTTTTGGCCTAAGACTCAACGAGGCACTATAAATTCAAAACAATTCAAAAAAATTAAAACCTTCACATTCTCTCTATATTTGTGTAAGAGATCATGTGTACAAAAATTCAGTTGATTTGGAGGAGGCCGAAAAAATCACTTGCTTACCAAAACTGGCTTAAGTGAGAACTGACTTAAGTAAGAGATCATGTGTGCAAAATTTCAGTTGATTTGGAGGAGGCCAAAAAAATCACTCGCTTACAAAAACTGGCTTAAGTAAGAACTGAAATACATCGGCTTAAGTAAAATACATTTTTTGTCAAACTGAGAGTAAAAAGATCAAGCCAACCGCTTTGTTTTTAAACCACGCTTTATTAAAATAGTGTCGAGGTTTACATGAATAACTAGGGGATCAAGGGATCAACGCATGGCGTCCAACATCTAGAGAACTAGAAAATGTAGTGAAATTATGGAGTAAAATGCACAGAACCACTACATTAGCGTTATAACTCTCGTAAAACCACCAGTTTACAAAACGTGACGCTTTACACCGCACCGAAAAATTGACAGTGACAAAAAACACTGATGCTAGATGCTAAAGGTTTCGATGACATCACTAATTGGCCGGGACCGCCTGTCGGGCCGAGTTGGCAGGAAAAAGGTGCCACATAAGCAAATTCACTTCTTCCTCTTCCTAAACCCTAAACCCCAAAAATGAAGCGAACTTCAAATCCAAACAAAACTTGAACAAAGCTCTGAGTTCGGTCCGTCCATAAACAATTACTAATAGCTCTACTTGTTGTATGTAAATCATGAAAACATGCCAGTATAACATTAGCTACAGTAAGAAACACTATCATAGGCTCTCTTGATGAAGGAGAAACCAAAAACTATGCAATAGTATACAAGTTGCACAAGAATCTACCAAAATAGAGAAAAAACATGATTATAAAAAGTAATTCTGGTATTCACAAATTTACAAAAAAATAGAATAAAATAAAATACTAGACATACCTGGCTCTAGCATGTTAATTTTTCTGGATTTTCAATGATTTATTATTATCTCCAGCTCACAAGTATATAGAGCTTTTTTTTTTTTGCATGTGCATTATTTTACTGTTAAGTCGTGCTTTCACCTTGCATTTAATACCCCGGCGCAAATTGCCAACTCCGCAGGGGTCCCGCTCGTAATTTCCGAAACCTCCTCGCCCAGACATGGCCACCGGCGGCGGCGGCGGGGAGGGCGGCTCGGCCGCGGCCGAAGGAGGCGGCGGGGGAGCGGGGGCGGGGCCCGGCCGCAGGCTCTTCGTGGCGGTGCACGTGGGCGCGGGCTTCCACGCTCCGGCCAACGAGCGGGCCTACCGCCGGGCCATCAGGCGCGCCTGCCTCGCCGCCGCCGCCGTCCTCCGCGAGGTCCGTTCCTTCAACCCTAGAGCTCCCCTCCTCCTCCCGTACCGTAGCGCGTCGGTTTCGCCGTGCTGCCTGCGTCAGCTCGGATTCATCCGTGCTGTCCCGCCGAGCATATGTAGCGTGGGGGATTTCAGGATTTTACCCCTAGATTAGAACAACGATAGAGCCACCAGATCAACCCTCAGAAATTACAGTGGCCTGATTAATTTGATGCACTCGATTTTGGGAGGGGCCTGCATTTCCACTGTGGTTACTGATGTCTGAAGTGTCTCTGTCCACCTCCCATGGTGTGTGCCATACTTTGATGTTGACAATGGCGTGCTCGAGAAGCGTCCATGTAGCTCTGCTCTTGTGAATAATAATCCCTAATGCTCCTTGTGTATCTGCAGGGCAGCGGCACAAGTCTTGATGCCGTCGCGGCTGCCATTCGAGTGCTGGAGGTATGCACATATCATTCCCTGTGGACAGACGTAGTGTCTGTCTGTATACTTTGTTTCGTTATCATCTGCGGCAAGTTATGGGTTGTATGAGTAAGCAATTGTCTGGTGTATGCTTAGCTGATTTAGTCCCAAATTATTAATGTCAAAATGGGAAAGTAGAAGCATTAGTTGTATATAATCAAGGTTTACGACCCTCCTAGATTTAAGCAAGCCTCTGGTGTTTTAGTTCGATGATAGTCTTATTGGTACTTGCTTGTTTCAAAAGGTGAATGTATTTTTTGATTCTCATCTGTGCCTGACTAGGATGACCCCATCACAAACGCTGGTCGAGGTTCAAGTTTGACCGAGAGTGGTCAGGTCGAATGCGATGCGAGTATCATGGATGGAACTACAGGTTCTTACGGAGCTGTCGGAGCTGTGAAAGGTAGTTGTTGCAAATTTACTGAAATTTGATCCTACAAAGCATAGAAGCTTAAATGAGAGTACATCAGAGAATTTTCTGCTGATATGTATATTTACAATCAGAGAACCTTAAAGCTCTGACCATACTTTCTGTTTCTTGTAGATCAGGTGTAAAGAACCCCATCCAAGTTGCATTGCACTTGGCAAAGGAACAAATGTCAGGTTCTTCACTGCTTGGTCGGATACCCCCCATGTATGTAATCACACAATTCGAGGTTCTTCTCCATGTTTTCGTTACCATAACCTTTTCTTTTTTCAGTAGTTTCCTGTCCTTGTGTCATTTTCTGTCACACGACCGATTCCGTTGTGTTATCTTCTAATTCCAAATTAATCCTGGCTTGAAATAAGTAATGCAAATGACGGCTTATATTCATTGAACATATTAGATATGCATTGGGGAATTGAACCATTGCATGATGGATGCTTTTCAGTAATCCATGGATGGCAATCTGTCATGCACCTATCCATCCTACCAGTAATCCTGACTTGCTGAGTTATTCTATCTTTCTTAGGTTTTTGGTCGGCGAGGGAGCATTCCAATGGGCAAAATGTAAAGGAATGGACATAATCGAAACCACATCGGAGGATAATAATGTAAACCATGTTCTGTAGAATTCTTTCATCCAATTCTTCAATCCTAATCGCTGGTAATTTACTATCTCTCTCTCATTCTCACAGTGGTTAGTGACTGAGAATGCAAAAGCACAGTGGGTAAAGTACAGTGCGTTGCTTGCTAGTGCCAAGGAATCTGTTAATCGATCCACTGCTTCTGCTTCAGAATCTACTTCAATACAGTTGGACCCATCAGGTTCCTTTGCTTGTTCATATCTCACTTGTGCTTTAATTCTTCCCAACGCTTCTGGCATCCATATGCAATGTTCCTTTGGTTGGTTTATCTTCTGAAACTTGACTGCACTTGTACGATTAGCATTGGTCTTTGCACAGAAATATTAAAGTTACAATAGGAAGTTTACCATGAGCTTAACGTTTACATATTATTTTAAGCTTTCAATAGAAAGCTGCGCTCAGGCCTATTTCTGAAAGAAAAAAAGTTTCCTATTAGGAGTTGCACGATGTTTCGCACCTGTGAACAGAAGATTTAGTTGCAATTGTACAATGTCACCTATTTTTACCTGATGATATTGACACCACTTAGTTGTATCCAGTGATATTTATTACGATGCTTAGTTTTATATGTCGGTGACATACATATCAGCCTATATAACTATATGTGCCCATGTGACAACCTTTTATGTTAGAGCCCGATGTTATTTTAGGAGGTATTTCTTCCATTCAGTATCCTGGATGCCATTCTGCCCCAGGCAGTACCCGATATGCTCTCTTAACAAATATGGTTTTGAGCAAAACTAGAAGGTCCACCTGTAGCCCAACCATGCTTCAGTTTATTCTTGTATTGATGTTATATTCTGCTGATAGTTTTGCATGCTGCATAGGTAATTTGCAAAATGAAAAGAAGGGAAACAAAATCTATTCCACGAACAGCACAACGTCCAACATATATCGTCAAATCAAACGATGTTGCACAATGTAGGGCAATAATAATGATTTGACCAAGCCTTGTTGTGCTTATATTAGATACTCAGATCATTGATATTGTGCTTAAAATTCATGCATTTTGGCTTAATATCTTCTGCTGCATGTTATCTTTGATTCACTGTTTCGTTATTTTTGGCCTCCATAAATGGTCACGTAGCTGCTATTATGTATTTATTGATCTCTTTCCAGAGAATAAATTAAAATTTTCAACACCCAAATATTTAGCTTGTGCTTGTTGTGTGCACTAGTGATTCAACTCTGCTTTCGGCATACAGTATTTGTATTCCACCAGTCCACCTCACCTGTCCCACTTTATTTTAGGAGCTCAAGCTGAGAATTTGAACAATGCAAAAAAGATCAGGAAAGAATTCAGTAGATCAATCATGGAAGATGATCAAGATTGTGTAATGGATACTGTTGGCGCTGTATGTGTTGATGAGTATGGAAATGTAGCATCTGGCGCATCTAGTGGTGGCATTGCACTAAAGGTCATTTGGTCATTTTATTCATCAGTTACTTTGAGCAGTTGAGCTCTAGCAGCGCACTTGGAATTGTCGTTCCTTCATATAAGCCCTTTGTTTGTTTCAGAGAAGATATCTGTTTGGGGCAAATTAAGCTAGATTTTTATGCCTATAGATGCTGACAAGCATGATGTTCTTGCAGGTAGATGGCCGGGTGGGATTAGCTGCTATGTACGGCTCTGGGTGCTGGGCTTCATCCAAAGGACCATTTGGCACACCATTCGTAATTGGGTGTTGTGCAACCGGAGCTGGCGAACACTTAATTAGAGGATTTGCTTCCCGTGAATGTTGTATCTCAGCATCACTGTAGGTTTTGTCTTCAGTCAGCTCTTTCCATATATCATTTGCAGTCTACAATTGGTCACCATGTTATTTGGATCGAAAAATCATTTATTTGTCTTTTGTGTTTAAAATGATCATCTCACACCAAGGACCTTTTGCTAACCTCAATGGACTGACAAACATGAAAAACATGTATCTTTTGCATCACATTTCTCTTTTTTTTTTAATAAAAAAATCATCATTACGTTTGCAATTCAATATGCATCTTTTCAGGTCACAGTCTGGCCCTGCTTCCTCCTGCACCAAAGTTTTGCGCTCGGTGGTGCAGAGCAGCAGCGAGATGTCTCACGACACCGGCGCTGGGCTCTTGCTAGTTCAGTCTGACCTTACAAAGGTTATCATCTGCAAAACCGTCTCCTTTCCTTTGACTTTCGATGAGCGACCCCTCCATTCGTGGTCTAACAATGCATGTTCCGCAGAGAGGGGAGTCACCTCTACTCGAAGCCGTCGAGCTCGTTGCTGCCTACTCATCCCCATCGTTCGGCATCGGGTATTTCGGGAGCAATATGAACAGCCCAAAGGTAGGTAGTATGCCGTAGTCTCCGCTAAAAACCCGTCTCACCTGATTGTTTGGATCAGTCTTCTCACGCTGGATAATGCTTTGTAGGTTTCAATGCTTAGGGATTCAAGAGCACCATCCGGCTCCGTCCAGCATTTCGCTACCCGTGTGAATTTCGGCGCACCGTCGACTGAAGGATGACGATCAGCTGCCCGTGTGGTTCCCCTTTTATTTGTCCTTGGGCACTTCTCTGTTATGTTGAGGGGTGAACATATTCTGTGTGTGCCATAGATAACTTGTTAATGGGTGATAAATATGATATCCCCCATCCATTGTGCCCCATTGCTGACAAAGGATGCCCTGAGCGACACATCGGCAAATAGCTTCCAAACTTTGAATATATGTTGAACTCGAAATTGAAGATGTTTGTTTGAACGATCGTGGTGATCGGTTTATTAAGTGTTGATTGTTGCATGGATTATTAAAAAACGCTGCACGAAGAATCTTACATAACTCGTCCTAAGTTTGACCAAATTTGTAGAAAAAGAATTTATATCTACACTACCAAATTCTTAGCGAGTACTCCCTCCGTAATGAAAAAAATGCTATAAGTACTTATGTTTCTTTAATACGGTTTGCCTTTTTTTTTTTAGGGAATTTATACGTTTTGCCTTTTTTTTTTGAGGGGGATTTATACGGTTTGCCTGAAAAGAGAAAAAATCAGGCATTCTCCGGGCCCAATCAAATCCGATGCAACGTGTTGCGCGGCCCATCTCGCGCTGGACCACGAGCCCGCCCGGCCCGACATCACCAGTTCACCAGCAACCGCCATCAGGCCCAAACAAAGCTCTCTCTCTGGCTGCTCGCGTGGGTTCGGATTTGGCGGCCGGTGTCTCGTCTCGCCCTCGCGCATCGGCCTCCTCCGCCGCCGCCTCCTCCTCCTCCCGCCGGTGAGCCCGCGCGCCCCGCCCGCGGCCTCGAAGCGCAGGACCGTGATCTGCCGCCGCCTCCGCCGGCACCGGCGCCCGGCCCCTTTCGCTGGGCTAGGAGCAAGCCCTAGCTCGTCCGCGGAGCTGGTGGGCGGCGCGCTCGCTCCCAGCGCGACCCGTCGGCCCCTCGGGCCCGGACGCGGCCCTCCCCGCGGGAGCCCCCGCCGCCACGAGGTATGGCCTGTGTGCTCTTCTCCCCCACTTGCGTGATTCGGCGGTCCATTAAACCCTAGGTCTTGCTACGGAGGTTGGGAGGGATGGGGCGTTGCCTTGCTTGTGACCTGCGATTAGTCGTGGACCTGACTGTGAGATGTGGCCTGGTTCACTTGTGGGCTTGATGCGGCGGTCTCTGCGAGAGAAATCCGTGTCTGGGAATGTGATTGATGTGTGCATAATTCCTAGTTATGTTGTCCATGGGCTTGCATAATCTTGTTGTTGTCGGGTCAATCGATCCAGTTTTGTGTCAGGTAGAGAGATATCTATCATTGCAAGTTTGAGTCTAGTGATATAAGTGCATTTGTTTGGAGGACAGAAGAGGACAGAGATGGGCATTTATGTTTCCTCAAATTCGCAAATGGGTTATTTGTTGATATGAATAGAAACCGGTTTAATTAGAGGGGTGGGGCAATGCGAGGCATCAACAAAAACTTAAAACATCCATTGCAATCAACTGAAGTGCATGCGATACAATGCCAATGCCACCGAATATGAGGCAAACATTCCATTTCCCCACTGTTTAATATGATCTTTAACTGATATTTTCCAGGGCAGGAGGCTGGTGCTTGTTGGTTAATCTTGGACTGTGGTAATGGGGGAGGCTGACGATGCTAGGGATGCGGTGGTGGAAGAGATGGATGTCGATGGTGGCGACAGGCACCGTGGCAAGGACAAGGAAAGGAGGGATAGACACAGGAGGGAGGAGAAGGATCACCATGGCAGTGGGAGGAGGGACAAGGAGAAGGAGAAAGATAAGGATGAGAGGAGGAGGGACAAGGATGATACCAAGCATAGGGACAGGGAGAGGGAGAGGGAAAGAGATAGGGACAGAGACAGGGATAGCAGCAAGCACAGGGATAGGGATTCAGAGCGTGACCGTGGCCGTGACCGTGATCGCGGGAAGGATCGGGAAAGGGATACAGAGAGGGAGCGGGAAAGGGAGAAGGAAAGGAGGGATAGGGACAAGGACAGGAGCCGTAACAGAGACAAGAACAAGGACAAGGAGGATAGGGAACGGGAGAAGTCGAGGGGAAAGGACCGTGGAGAAGACGCAGATTTGCCTAAGGGCGATGAGGGAGACCAGAAGAAGGAAGGTGACCTCCCAGGAGAGCCTGACCAGGCCTCCACATCTGCCCTCCGGGACCGCATTGCGAGGTATGCCCTTGAGTAGTTGTTTCTGTTCGATTCACTAGCCTTTTCTTCAGTCATAAATTTGCACACTGTTAAATCTCTTAATTGGTTGAACAGTTAAGAATACAAATAATTTCTAATTAGGCTATCTGCTTTAGGGCCAAGGAAGAAAGGTTGAAGGATAAAAAGGAAGGGGGAATTCTGGATGATAAAGATGATGCTTCAGAGATACTATCCTGGGTAGGCAAGAGTCGCAAACTTGACGAGAAAAGACAAGCTGAAAAGGAAAAGGCGTTACGTCTTGCACGAGTATTTGAGGAACAGGTGATGATTTAGTGATTTGTTTTGGATATGTTATCCAGCATGACACCGTGTTATTTACTAATAACTTTCATGGTTTAAAACTTTCAGGATGATATGTTAGCAGAAAATAGTGATGACGACTATGATGAGGCTGATAAACTTGGTGGAGGTAATCACCCACGAATCCTGAATTAGCAAAGTTTATTTTGTCAACCACTAATATTTATTGCTGTAATGAGTTATTTTAGGCATAGTTTTCTGTCAATGGAAGTCAGGCTAACATGTTTCTTGTTTTCCCCCATTGTCTTGAAAAAAGACCACTTATCTGGAGTGAAGGTTCTTCACGGGCTTGACAAAGTCATAGAAGGTGGAGCAGTTGTCATGACACTCAAAGATCAGAGTATTCTGGCTGATGGGGATATCAATGAAGGTAATGTGTTGTTGTTTTACTTGTTATTACTGGTTCCTCTGATCTTTTCTGACTTGTGTAAAAATTAAAATTTATAGAGGCTGATATGCTTGAGAACATTGAGATTGGTGAGCAGAAGCAAAGAAACGAAGCTTACAGGGCTGCACATAAGAAAGGAACATATGATGACAAGTAAGTTCACTATTTGTGTTTCTTAGATTAATTTTCCCATCATAATCCTTGTTTTCTTGAACATGTTGGTAGGTTCAATGATGACCCGATGTCAAAGAAACCTATGCTCTCACAGTATGATGACCCAATGGAAGATGAGGTAAACATGCTGTACTGCTTCAATTGGTAGATACTCCTATTGATATTTCTTTAATCATTTTGGCCTTTCACTTGACAGGGAGTGACACTTGATGAAGGTGGACGCTTCACCGGTGAAGCAGAGAAGAAGTTAGAAGAGGTAATTTATATTTGCCATAGAAATCATGAAATGCCATTGGTACTGTAGTTTTCTGGGACAACCTGAAAATGCCGATGCCGGAACTTTTGCATAGATTTACCAATTTACATTTTCCTGTTGACAGCTCCGCAAAAGGATTGAAGGTGGTTCTGTTCTGAAAAAGACAGAAGACCTTACTTCCGCAGCAAAGATGGCATCAGATTACTACACCGCTGACGAAATGCTGCAGTTTAAGAAACCAAAGAAAAAGAAATCCCATAGGAAGAAAGAAAAGCTAGATCTGGATGCACTTGAAGCAGAAGCGATTGCTTCTGGACTGGGAGCAGCTGATCTTGGGTCCAGGAATAATGGTAAACGACAGTCTGCTAGGGAGGTAGAGCAAAAGGCTGATGCTGAAAAGAGAAGCAATGCGTACCAAGTAGCCATTTCAAAGGCTGAAGAGGCATCAAAAGCGTTGCGTCAGGAGAAAATGCCCGGTAAACCGGCTGATGAGGAAGAACTTGTTTTTGGTGACGATTATGAAGATCTGCAAAAATCTCTGGAGCAAGCAAGGAAGCTATCTCTAAGGAAGCAGGAAGAGGCTGCAGGTTCTGGTCCTCTGTCTGTAGCAGAAATGGCTGCTGCAAACAAGGGGCAAGGAGATGCAGATGCTGCAGAGGGAGATGCACAACAGAATAAGGTTGTTATCACTGAGATGGAAGAGTTCGTGTGGGGTCTGCAATTGAATGAAGGTAACCTATTTGGAAGTATTTTCTGATAAATTTGTAACAATTGTATTGATACTGAATGCTGCTATTATCTTGTTGCAGAAACACGCAAGCCAGAAGCAGAAGATGTGTTTATGGATGAAGACGATGATGATATGCCTTCAGGTATTACAGCAAAAGATGACACAAGCAGATTGGGAGTCATCAAAGAGGAAGCTGTCATTGAAGACCCAAAAAAGGATGTAGAGGAGCAAGAAGTCACACCGGATGAGGTTGTGCATGAAGCTGCAGTTGGCAAGGGTTTGGGTGGAGCTTTGAAGTTTCTAAAGGAGCGAGGGACCCTCAATGAGGGCACAAATTGGGGAGGCAGAACCACGGACAAGAAGAAAAGCAAGCTTGTTGGTATTGAGGAAGAGGCTGAGGACGGAAAAAAAGAAATCCGCATAGAAAGAATGGATGAATTCGGTCGAGTGGTAAGTAATCATCTGCATGCTGTCCTACCCATCCTCACACCTGGGTCTTCCTTTCTATGAAATCTTATAGTACTGAGGTGTATCTTGGTGTGGTAGTATGATTTATGCAACATTGGTTATCATTTTTTATCATTGCATACCACTTGATATCGCATTTTTGACACCATCATTTATCATGTGTATTTGTTTAGCCTTTCGAAGAACATGTGCCACAAAACAATGATATGCTATTTACCATAACTTTGTGTTTTTCCTCCAGATGACACCTAAGGAGGCGTTTAGGGATCTTTCGCACAAATTCCATGGCAAGGGACCAGGTAAAATGAAGCTGGAAAAACGGCAGAAGAAGTACCAGGATGATATGAAAGCTAAGCAAATGAAATCTTCTGACACGCCTTTGATGTCCGCGGAAAAGATGAGAGACGCTCAAGCTCGTGGCCAAACACCATACCTTGTTTTAAGTGGCAATGCAAAATCAGGGTATGTTCATGACTTACTTCTAATTCGCATAGTCCATGTTTGTTGGTCCTGTTGATGCCACTATGCTTTCTTAGTCTTGACAAAACTTTCTTTCGTTTGGTTAACTTAAATCATGACTCATGAGTACAGGTGATTAATGTATATTAATAAATATATTGTTGCTGGCTGTTAATCTAGGATATCTACTCTAGTGAAAACTCACTTTAGGGTGCTACGCGACTTCCTGATCCAGACCTTTGGATAAGGTTTGGGTGATTTAGATTTAGAGATTATAAGGGCTCGAGGGCCACACTGATGATTTTTGTTTTGCTACTCTGATTGAGATGTAACTGAATATGTTAAAGATTCCCAAATGACTCTAATGTCAACTACATATCAATCATCAAATCAAATGTCTCGTCTGAATATTGCATGTTATCTAAACTGCGTTGGTCCTGCTTGAATGGAAGTGGCTAACTAATCTGCAATGCCTTCCTGCAAGTTTCTTTCTTGCCGAGGTGGTTGATCAAGTTCTTGTTTGTGATGTAGCCCGACAGGCGACGCTAGTGGCTTTGCCAGCGTGGAGAAGGCGCATCCCGGGAGTCTGACGCCCATGCTCGGCGACAAAAAGGTAAGCTGACATATGATATTCCCTCTCCTGTTCTGTACTCCCTCCGATCCAAAGTATGTGTCAGTAGCCTTGGTTCAAATTTGAACTAAAACCACAACACTTATTTTAGATCAGAGGGAGTAGCATTTACTGAATTGGGCATTTAATGTTTTGCCATATCCAGATGTACTAGTTGTTACTGACCTAATTCTTCATCAGGTGGAGCACTTTCTGGGCATCAAACGAAGCGCCCAGTTTGGTGGCATGCCGCCGCTGCCGCCAAAGAAGCCTAAGAATTGAGGTTGCAGCGGAGTGGAGTGAACAGGAACCAGCGGTAGCTGTCTAGCGAATCTGCAATCCTGGAGCAGATTATGAGTCACCGACATGGACGGAAGGCGCCAAATGCCTGCCACATGCAGGAGGATCCGTCCTCAGATGCGCTGAACCGTAAGAACCTGTAAATTTGCAGCCTAAACCGATTGTTTCGATGGTGACAGTCTTGACACACACAGATGGTGTAACTTTTGTAACGCAACGATGTTTCTATCCGTGCACGGTCTACAAGTTGCAGATAGAAGCATGCTTGCTAGCCTTTATGTGGAAAATGATACAGGTTTTAGCGCTCAGTTAGGATTTCTTTTCCATGTCAGATGCATGTATCATGTTTGTGTGTG
>NC_041383.1:804612997-804623021 GCF_002162155.2 Triticum dicoccoides
GAAATGGTAAGAGGATGATGTTCTATTGTCTTGTGAAATTTGAAGTTAAAACACATTACAGGATGCAAGCTATGAAAAAGACAAATTCAGCAATGAATAGTGACAGCACTATTCAATGCTGATTTTGTTTTCTCATAGCTCACATCTTGTAATGTGTTTGAGCTTGAAATTTTGTAAGGCAATAGAACATCACTCGGTTAACATCCCATAACTTTTTGATATTTTTAGAAAACTTTTAAGCATTGTTTTGCGTGGTTTTCACCTGTAATGCTTGTTTTCATATGATATTTTGTGGAGCAGGTTTGTGTTGCGTGGGCTATTGCCGTGTCTATTTTCGTGGTAGAAATCCCTAGCTTCCTTCCCTTGTCCCGCAGAGGGCGAACCAAAGTAATGCCCACCCACAAATACTTGCTCCCTTCTCCACCCAGTGTTTCATCGGTCAAACACAATTTTAAACGGCCGACCATGCGCGAGGAGTTTGATAAAACTCAGTCCAAAATAGCTAACATGAACATGGAGTTGAACATTTGCATTCAAGGAAACTACAAAAATGATCGCTTAAATGGAACCACAATGTCGATGTGCATCTTTTTCGTGTACAACTATCTCGCGTCGAAGCAATGTTGTGTAGATTAGAAGAGACTAGGTTAAGGAGATTAAGGAGTAGGAGTAGACCACATGCAAAGCTAGGTAACATTTGCACAGTGCAGTAGGGAAATGTAGATTCATTCCTCTATGACCATCGAAATAGAAAACGTACAACAGTGAAGTCGTGCGGAACAACGAGATAAAGCTACTGGACAAAGGAAATTTCAAATGATCGATTCTGTGCGAAGAATTTACCAAAATTGAAAAAACTCTAAACATGAACATGAAATTGAACATTTACAACCAACAAACTATGAACCAATCTCCTGAATGGAATCACGACATCAGTGCCATCGTTTTCGTGTACGACTTATCTCGAAGCGAAGCATCGTTGTGTAGATTCGAAGGGATAGGTGAAAGAGATTAAGGAGGTGATTACATTAGAGCAAGTGCAAACTCACATACAGGTCTGCAAACATTTGCACCCGCTCGCATCTAACTACAACACCATACCCACCCCATGTCGGTTTGATTGCATCGCTCGGGCCTGGGTTGTTGAAAACGGTCAATTTGAGCGTTCCTCTGGAGCCAGGCCTAGCGGTGCTTTTAGGTTCGTGCGGGCCAAAAATTTGGTGCAACGCTGGCAAGCAAACAAAACAAAACCGCATCCAGCGTGCTTGGCTGAACCTTATGCAAGCTAGTAAACCAGGGTGGGCACATTAACCGAGAAACCAACTACCGAACCGGAAAAAATCAAGACCGAAGCCCAAAAGACCGGACCCAAAAGTTTTGGTTGTTAGTTTGGCCAGCACTTTCTAAAAACCGAATTTAATTTCGGGAATTCCGTCTGGTGCATCAGTTACCTGAAAGGACCGAAACGAACTAGACATGCACATGCACTAAAATCTATGTAATGGCCAGCTTACAACCCAATATCTCAAAGTCCTATGTAAGTCTCCTTCCTTTTTCCGACAGCTCAGCACGCAGCCACCAAAGATCGCACCGAACAACGCCTCGAGCACTCGACTCTTCTCTGATTTTTTTTCGAGACAAACTCGCGAAGTTTTTATTCAACTGTCACAATGTTTACAGGGATGAACAAAAGGTCGCCGGGGTGGCCTAACCAAACATCGCCGATCCCCAACGTTAATGCATGCTTCGCGAGGTTGTGGGCCTTGAAGTCCGAGGTCCGAAATTCATAACTAAAGGTACAAGAAGATAAAAAACGAGCTCTCTCTGTTATTTCATGTACCACTGCTCCGTATGATGCCGCCGTTCTTCCTTTGATCGCCTCCACCGCTGCCATGCAGTCCGAGGGGATGAAAACTTTCTGCTCGTACAGGTCCTCGGCAAGCGCCAGCGCTTCCCGGGTAGCTAGAACTTCCAGCACCTCCGGATCCTCTATGTTGTTGAAGATAACTGCCGAGGCCCCCAAATACATGCCTGATGCATCGCGGCAAATGGCTCCCACAGCCCCCTTTCCACAGATGATTCCTACTCCCCGTGTAGGTAGACGGATGTTGACCAAATGCGCATCTCCCGTGCTCGCTAAGTGACTTGGGCCGGCCCAGCACAGGATCCCTCTTCTGGGTTATCTTCATTTTTAATTTCATTTTTTTTCATGTTTGTTTTTATTTTATTATTCTTTTCATTTATTTCCTTTCCCTTTTTCATTTTGCAAACAATTTTCAAATCCACGAACGTTTTTTAAAATCCTGAATTTTTTGGTCACCAAATTCAATTTTTTAAAATCTAATTCAAAAAATTACCATCAAATTGGAAATTTGTTCATAACAATTCAAAAAATATTCATCATTTTTGTTTGAAAATATTCACCAATTCCAAAAAATGTTCATCAAATTAAAAATTTGTTCATTCAAATGAAAAATTTCACGAATTAAAATTTTGTTCATAAAATACAAAAAGTTCATTTTATAAATTCACGAACATTTTTACAATCGGCGAACATTCCTTGATATTCATGAACATTTTTTGAATTCATGAACATTTTTCTAAATTTTCAACATTCTTTGTCAATTTGTTGAATATTTTTAAATTTCATGAATTTTTTTTGAAATCCTTGAACGTTGTGTAAATACTTGAAATTTTCTAAATTTTTGGATTTTTGAAGTTCAGTACTTCCACAGAGGAAGTAGATATTTTCAAAATTACATTTTTTTGGAAATCCTGGATTTGGTTTGAAGAAGCAAAGAAGGAAAATACAACCCAATATCTCAAGTCCTATGTATGTCTCCTTCCTTTCTCCGACAGCCTGGCAACCAGCCACCAAAGACCAGACCGACCTGCGCCTCGAGCACTCGACTCTTATATCACTAGTAGAAAACAGGGCTTTGGTTGAGGCCAGGATAAGGGCATTAATCCCGGTTCACTCACGAACCGGGACCAAAGGGGGTATCAGTCCCGATTTGTGAGGCCAAGGCGCCGGCCGGGCCTCAGTGGCTATTGGTCCCGGTTCGTCTGACCCCTTTGGTCCCGGTTCCAGACACGAACCGGGACCAATGGGCCTCGCTCCTGGCCCAGCACCTTTAGTCCCGGTTGGTGGCTGGAACCGGGACCAAAGGTTGTCCTTTAGTCCCGGTTTTAGCCACAAACCGAGACTAAAGAGAGGCCTATATATACCCCCGCCCCTGCCCGCGAACAGAGCCACTACTCTATTTTTTTGGCCGGTCGTGGGAGAGGTTTATGGTGCTCTAGCTCACCTCCTATGCACATGAGGTGTTTGATGAAATACCCGAGTCACACTTAAGCTTTCTCCTCTCAAAGCTCCTTGTCCAAGCTCCATTCTCCTCAAGATTTGTCTAGGTTTTGCGGTCCGTCCTGTCCCGTCTCCGTCCTCACCGCCATCGACCGCCCACGCCGATCTCGTCGCCGGCACCACTGTGGTGAGCCTCTTGTTCTTATCTTCTTTCTAAAAGAAACAATTTCTTACTTGTATGATTTAGATAGATACTTGTATAATTTTCTTACATTTATTATTGTTTGTTATTATATAGTGCGATGGTTTTGGTATCTGCCTTCGTCGGCCCCCGTTTTGTCTATGATTCGGATGTGGTATATATTATCTTTTATAACTATTTGTTTCATTTAGTGTTTATGAAAATTATGCCGACCAACGTGACATATATGTTTTTATCTAGGAGGTATGTGAACCGTAAATTCCAACCGACCATATTGTCGAGAGGTTAAATTTAGTTGAAAAAGAAAACAATTATTTGAAGAAAAATTGAAAAGAATTGAGGAGGAGAAGATGAAATTGGAGTTGCATGTTGCGGATGTCGTCAATGATCACAAGATCAAGATGGATGCAATGCTGTAACATCTCAAATTTTCAATTTGGAATGTTATACACTAGATCATCATCGCATATCATATTTTATTGTTTTTGGCTTGATCCAGAAATTCTACGCAACTCAAGGACCCTCGGAGAGAGTTGGGGATTTCTTTATTTTCATATTTGGGTTTTCTCAAATTTTAAAAATAGGATCATTTGATTTTATTTATTTTTATCTTCAATTATTTCTATTATAAAAAAATAGGAGAGAGGGAATAAAATGACTTTCCCAAAATAAAGAAATATTTAGGATTTAATAAAAAATCAAATAAGATTTTATTTCGGAGTTTTCCGCTATTTTATTCGAATTTAGGAAAAATTGCACGTTTTCCAAAACTGCATTTTTGGGAAAAGAAAATGTTTATCTCGTCCTAAATATTTTATTTAGACGGTGAAAATTTGTTTTGGTATTTTTAGAATTTTATTTTATTTTCTAGGACTTATTTTCTTCTGTTCGGCGGAATTGTTTTAAAAAAAAGTTTCCGGCGCCCGACTGGGCCGAGGCCCAGCCGAGCCGGGCCGGCCTTGCCAGCGCACCGCCAGCCCCGCCGTGTCGCCGCCGGACTCGGGGAGTCCGACCCCGAGCCGACCGCCGTCGCCCCTTCCCCAAGCCGGCCGAGCCCCCCTCCTATAAATACCCCGCCACCCGCCGCCACCCCGCTGCCAAACCCCGTCCCGCCCCCGCCGCCAGCCGCCGCCGCCCGAGTCACCGCCGCCGACGCCCGCCGCCGCCGCCGGAGCCCCGTTGCCCTACCTGACCCCGCCGGACTTCGCCGGAGCCCGACGAGGTAGCCGCCGCCGCCCCGGTTTTCTGAGAAAAACCGATCCGTTTTTTAGAAAACCCTAGTTTATTTTTTTAGATCGGTTTATTTTATTTTTATTTTCCGGTTTATTTATTTAGCGAGCGTTCGCTCGTTCGTTCGTTTTAACGGACGAGTTCACCGTTTAGTTTAAGTTAGCGTCTACTAGCATAGCATGGCAATATAAGCAAACGTAGAAGTAACTCCCAAGGGTTTGATAATATAACAGGTAATAGGCACTACCTCATCTACTTTCCAAAACCCACATATTAGTCAGATCTTAATCATGCAATTGTTTGAGGATTGATTTAATGCAATAAAACTGGGTAGTAAAAAGATACGATCAAAGTGTTAATAGCCGGCTGGATCGATACGATCCATGAAGGCGTAAGCATACATGTTAGCTAATTAATTTTCTGGCTCATGTAACAGCCAAGCATAATACGTGGGGATGCTAGCAGTAAGGCCAGCTTTGGCTCAAAACAAAACAAACCCCAGAAAAGATAGTCGTCAGCTATTTTGGCTTCCCCTTTTTCTTCAAGTAGTGTTTTTTCTTCCAAATGGAAATGCTTCCATAACAAAAGATACAAAAATACAACACATATATTTGCAGATAACAAATGTGATCAACCAAGAATTCCATGGCAACGAGCACCACCATCATCTCGGTACAATAGCATGAAAATTCATGTGGCATAAATTGGAAATCAATATGATGGCTATTTTCACCACATAACAGAGAATCAATGTAATAGCAGGCCTAGTTAACAAACAATCTACTCTTGGTCAATGGATTCAGTGAGATAAATGAATTACTTTCCCCACATAAACAAGAAAATTCCAAGGAACCAACAGGAACATCTTATTAAACTAGTAGTCTCTTAACTAACTAGCAGATCTCACAAATTTTACACTGCTAGACTCGCACGGTCAGAGAAGAAAAAAATAAATAGCCAGCAGTGCTAGTCTATCATTGGCTATAACATGCGGGTATCAGGAAAGGAAGTGGCCACGTTTTCTGCATCAGGTTCAGTCCAGGAAAATTTGAGAGCCCCTGGGGAACTATGCTAGAGCAGAGCAATCATCACTTGGAAAGAAAAGAAAAAACAGAGCGAGAGGGTCAACCTTCTTGTTCTGTGCACAATCATGGTGGGCGGCGCGGACGACCTCGCTGTCGAGCTAGCCCAGCTCGTCGGGCTCGAGCGTGGGATCCCAGTCGTTGCCGTCCATGGAACTGGAGAGGCGGAGAGCTCCTGTTCATCTGAATCGAAGCAAAAAAAATCGATTGGGGATGAGAGAGAGAGATATATATAATGAAGGAATCAAGGAGAGATGAGACGAGGGGGAAAGTAGGGAGGGACATTGTGCGGGGCATGGTCGTCGCCGGCGAGGTCCAGCTTAGGCCTCCCGTAGGTCACGGTCATCGTCCTCTGCTAGTCCGTCGCTTGCTGCTCTGAATCTCCGGATGGCGAGGCAGCTTCGCGGCCTGGGAGACGGAGGAGGGAAGCCCCTAGTGAGATCCATCGTTGGCCGCCGCTTCCATGGGGCCGCTGCAACCGCCGTCGCCATGGATCTCGGGCCGCCATCATCGGTTGGAGGCGGGGAGGTGGAGGCGGAGGACGGGGATGAGGAGACGAGAGGCGTGGCAGCGGAGGACAGGGATGAGGAGAGGCAACGTGTGGCGCGGCGGATGGAGAAAGAGACTGGGGACGGGGAAGTGTGTTAGGGTTAGCTTTTATACGGGGAAAAGTTTAGGGCTTTAGGCTGGCTTTTTCGCGGGCTTGCGGAGGTGTAGTGGGCCGTTCATGACGGATTTCAAAACTGTCAACAGAAATCCGTCATGCATTAACAGGTTTCTTGTAGTGAGACTTGCAAAAAAGAATCCGCCTTTGCACCCCTGGCCCACCCCCAGCATCGAGACCCAATAGGTTGGCCAACACTGGCATCCATCGACCCATCCTGCAACCCAGAGCGCGAGACGAGATTGGTCCTGCAGCACCGTGGGGCGGGGACGAGGTCAGTCCTGCTACACCGTGCGCGAGAAGAGCTCGGTCCGACGGCACTATGCGCGAGACGAGCTCGGTCCTGCTGCACCGGGCGCGAGACGAGCGATGGACCGTAGCTGGGAAAGGGCCAGCCCTTTGAAGGGAGTAGCGACCGAGCGCCGAGGATATGGAGTGAAGGCCGAAACGGTCCGATCGCAGACAAGCCGACGCCGGAGAAGCTAGCCGCCGCCGCAAGCAGATCCGCCAAGCCACCATGGAACCACCACGACACTGGGAGTCCATCAGCCGGACATCCACAAGTCGCCGCCCACGGCCGGAGCAACGGCCACTGCCCTACCCAAGTCGCCCGGCGAGCTCATAGCGCCGGAGCCGCCGGGCACGCACCACCGCCACCACGCGCCGCCGGCCGACCCCCACCACCAGATCCGGCTGGATCCAGCAGGGGGCCGACCGCGCGCCACCTCCCGAGATGGGAGCGCCGCAGCCGCCCCGCCACGCACGAGGCCTAGGGCACCGGCGCGCCGCCACCAGCCGGCTGCCCCGCGAGCCCGCCGCCGAGCTGCTGAACCCCGCGAAGTCCAGCACCGCAGCTCGAGGAGGCCGCCCCGCGTCGGCGTCCCACGAGCAGGGGGGAGAAGGGCCCCGCGGCCGCCGCGCCCACCGGGCTTTGCCCGACGGAGCTCACCGACGACGGTGGGGGGAAGGGGAGGAAGGAGTGACCGAGGCGCAGCAGGAGCGCCCCCCCCTACCGGCACGCGCGGGCGCGCCGTGGGGGGTGGGGGAGGAGAGGGGGGAGGTGGGAGGGGGGGTGGGGGGAGCGGGGCGAGCCTGGAGGCGCTCGCCTGGCGGCCGACGACGGCGGAGGCAGGCGAGGAGGCCGGCGGCGGCGGGAGGGGAACCCTAGCGGGGGAGCGGGGCAGCGGGCGGCCGTCCGAATCACATTTTTTTTGCAACCCCACAGATCGAAACCAAAAATTAAACTACAAGGCCCATGCCCAATCATCCACCATGCAAGAGAAATCAAGTATCAACATTTTGCAATCTAGGTGCTAGAATCGCTGGAAAATGAACTAACGAATAGGAGCGAAATCAACATTAAGGAACATGGGAACACGCTCAGGCAAAACTAAACAGATTGCATACGTGATTACATCCAAGACTTGAGCTGCTGTACACTTAATATTACCAGGCATCACAGCAAACTAATTGAATAAAAATCGGTGCATTAAATTAACTTCAACTGATGGTAATAACCAGGGTGCAGGGTTGGTGGTAGAACTCAACTAAGGCAGAATAGATGTGGTCAAGAGGATTCAGTCAGAAAAGTAGCTAGATCGATCTGGCGTTTCGAAGAAGCTAATCGAGATGGAAGATATCAGTAGGAACGCAGTGGATCTAGGCACACCGGCACACCCAAAAATTCAGAGGCTAGTGGTGTTTAAGGCTAGCTAATCGTCAATGAAGAAATGGTCGTACATCTTTAACTTTGTGCATTTTCTTTTGATATTAAAAAAAACGATATAGAACAAAAAAGCAGAGTGAATCATCCTGCAAGCTTTCTGTGAGGGTCGCTTAAGCAATTGTTGGGTGCATTAGTACCTACTCCCTCCGTTTCAAATCACTCGTCGTGATTTGAGGTCAAATTACTCGTCGTGGTTTTAGTTCAAATTTGAACTCAAACCACGACGAGTAATTTGGAACGGAGAGAGTAGTTAACTAGTGGCAAACCATGTGATTCATCCGAGACGAGACGACAAAGACAGTCTGTGGCATGGATTAAGTAATACAGTAAGAGCAGGGGCATGTTTGGTTGGTGAGGTAAGTATGTACTATTCACTCCGTCCGAAAATACTTGTCATCAAAATGAATAAAAAGAGCCAGTGAAGCGAAGTATTTTGCCTGCCTCTAGAGACACCCTTCCGGAACAGCAGAATTGTTTTAATAAATGCCCCCAGAAGTAAAAAATGTTCACACAGTTTTATTAGTGTTAATGAATTTTATAAAATATTCATGATATTTAAATAAAATGAACTTAAAAATAAAAACATAAAAAGGAAAACCGAAAAGAAACACGAAAAACTGAAAGAAAAATGAAGGAAAGAAAAACTGAGGCAAACCACAGGTAAAAACAAAACTAAACCATTGTGGTCAGCTGTCCCATGAGCACCAAGGGGGCATGGTGTTTTGCTTCGCAAATAACTTGCGAGTTGCGATGTCAGCACACACAAAAAAAGGATTGTATCTTTATACTTCCAAATCTAGTATTTCTTCTAAATTCCATCAAATTTTTTAATTGGAATTTTTTTTTCTGAATTCGTGTGGATTTTTGTTTCAAATTCATAACATTTTTGTTTTTGTATTCGCATACTATTTTCAACCAAAAAAACAAACGAGAAAAAATGATAAAGAAAATAAGGACAATTATATTTGAGCCCTTAGTTGTGTCACATCCGTTTGATTTGACCCTAAATTCAAAAAAACCCCGTTTCTGTCCAAGATCGTTTACTTCATTTGTGCTTTTGCCCTTTGACCGTTTGGCCAACACTTTAAAAACTTCATAACGAAGTCATACTAACTACAAAAAATGCAAATAAGATATGAAAATGTTCAGCAAAACAGCATCTATACGTACATGCCATTTACATTCATCAAAAAAGTGTTCGGAAGTCCTATCTCATTTTGAATAAATATTTCAATAAATCCTGATTTATTTTGTGGCAAACATTGATGAATATGAAATCTGAAATTTTTCCATTTCGCACTGAAATCTGAAACTCGTTTGTACATCTTTCTATACATGATATTTTGGCATGAAAACTTGCAAGCACCTACAAAGTTTGATCATCTCTGATGTGGCATGATATTTTTGATATTTTTCTATTTTTTGATTGTACTGTTCATAGAGGGTGCCTAGGCATCCGGGAGCTGAAAATTCACTCTCAACTTGGGAGTCACAACTCTTTAATACCACCGGTACTAGCAGTAGTAGAAGAAAATGCCAAGTGCCGAAAATGGAACTGAAAATGATTATTATCAGAAATTAAAAATGAAATGCCAAATACCACCAGTACTACCTCCGAGTAATACTGGTATGCCGGTAGCAGCAATTGGTATCTGCCTAATCTAATGTAATCAAACACTGGATTGCTAATAGGTGTGCATTAGCTCCACTGCGTTCTGAACAAGTCAACAGTATGACCCTCAGCACAAAAGAACAAACTTTTCCCTTTTGAGAAGGACACAAGAAACAAACTTTGATATGTATGATGCAGGGAACT
>NC_041383.1:804737002-804742895 GCF_002162155.2 Triticum dicoccoides
AAAAAAATATAGTCTTCAAGTTGTCAAGGGGCACCATTGATGTGGACATCATCCATCTCGGAAGTTGCCGGGCAAAATACCCGTAGATATGAAGATATTCTACACCATGTGGAGGGCAGAGCTTATCGAAAACCTTCTCAATTCGTTGCTGCTCTTCCTCAGAGACACTTTCCTTCTCATTGACTAACCCATCATCTCCCAGTTTACTAGTGCAGTTTAGGTATAGCCTGATAAGGTGCATCTTCTCACCGATCCTAGCGTTAGCAGCAAATGAGGCAGCAGATACATTCTCTAATTCGGTTAATTCGAGAACTCTGAGTTGAGAAATAGGCCCCAACTCATCCAAACTACCCCAATCACCATCCATGTGTGCTCGAAATATATTTAGTCTCCTCATATTTGTCAGACCACTAAACCCTCTAGGTACCATACTTGCTTGGGGAAGTGAAAGTAACCTCAGCTGGTCAAGCTTCACAATGCTATGAGGAAGACTCACCAATTTTGTACATCCAAAAAGGTCAAGGAATTGCAACAGTTTGATCTGGCCAATGTTCCCCGGAAGTACAGATATATCAGCATTTACTAGTGCTAGATACCTCATGTGCTTGAGTTGATGCAACGATTCAAGCAATACAACCATATCTGCAGATTCTATATGCAGAGCCCGCAAACTAGAAAAAGTAACCAATGAATCACCAGGCATCATCTTAATCTGGATTGTTGAGATCAATGTTCTTGCTGATTGATGCACCTGTAGTAATTTCCAATCAAGTTCAACTGACTGTGATTCGCTAGTTTCTATGGACAACCGAAGAAACTTTTGTGAACCAAGTTTAGCAATAATATCATTGTCTCCGTCTTTAGCTATGAGTGCTTCATCTTTAGTCATATACTGAGAAAATGAACGAACAACATCATGCATGTGGCAAACCGATAATTCAACATACGATTTATCTGGCTCTATAAGGTTCCTAGATACTAACTCCTTGTAGTAATTTCTTCCCAGTTCTTCTAAATCACCGGAGTTTCCATGAATAAATCCTTCGCTTATCCACATTTCCACGACTTGCTCCATATGAAAATTTCTACTTTTAGGAAGAAAATAATAGTATAAAAAGCACTGCTTCAGGTAAGAAGGCATATATTCATAGCTTAAGTATACTGTGTGGTTGAGATCATTGGGCATTTTAGTTGTTGACCATTTGGAATCATCCAAAACATGCTGCCAGTCACGACGTAGCCCCCCTCTTTCACGCAAGAGTCCTCCCATCACTTTAATAGCAATTGGTAAACAACCACATTTCTGTATAATTTTCAGTCCGATATCCTTTAGCGTATTGATGTGATCTTCATCTATCTCAGTTGAGCATACCTGCGAACATACAATACAAGGGACCAATACATTTAATTAAATATGTACCAAGATCCTCTAAGGCACTCAGTTTTACTTCGTCTGTAAACTATTGTGATCTAAAGCATCCTATATTAGTTTATGGGGGGATACCTCTTAAGAGGACTAGTTGATGTATCTATCCATTTATCAAGGTATGTTTGGTTATGTACAGGAAGTGCATGCCAAAAAGAATGGTTATTAATTTATTTAGTATTTACTTATCTTTCTCCGACATACCGAAGATTTCTGCAGTGGCTTCCACATGTAACTTACATACTTTATGCGTAGATAACATTTTTTATTTCCCTTCCATTTTACAAGATGGAACACACTGCTGGAAGAATATACTTGGACACTACTCTCTCATCTCTGTTTATAGGAAGTAACTCCAAATTTAGGAGAAATCATATGTTTTATTCATTTTCATATTGTATGATAACAAGAAATTATCTTATCTCTCAAGTCTCTAAAATGCATAATACTACGCCAAACATTAATTAGTAAATTTGCATGCAATTTTTTTAGCAAAATTCCTGCCAACTTCTAGTCTAGTTATTTTGGTGCTATATTCTTTTGTTGTACTGTCAGGGGTTCACCGAAATTATTATTATTCTGTCTTGAAATAACTTTTCATATATATAATGTCCTATGACACTGTTGAGTAGTTGCGCACTTAGATCTTCATCCCATATGTTGGAAAACGAGACTAGATATTCACAAAAGGTTACTTACTACATGAATATACGACACAGGTAAACATGATACATATATAATTATCCAAATTCTTAATTATTTCTCAAGCTTGAATAAGCAAAATCTAGGTGTCTTTCAATGTATCTCAATAGTTTTGTGGCATATTTCCTTGTTTGGCACCATGCTTTGTTGGCACTTGCAAAGTAATCTTAGCCTTACAAAATTACTGACAACCTCTTATCTCCAAGAGATAATAGTACATAGAAGTCACTAAATTACATGTAATAATTAATGGCTCATTAATTTGGGAGAATTCTAACATTTCTTGTACTACCTCCGTCTGGGTTTATTAGGCCCCCTTGTATTTTGTGCCAGATTTTGACCATCTATATTATTAAAATATATAAATTACATGATACAAAAATTACACCATTATATTTGTGTTTGAAAGAGCTTTCCAACAATATAATTTTTGTGACATATAGTTTACATTTTATTAGTTAAATTTGCAAGTGAAACTTTAGCACAAAATACAATGGGGCCTAATAAACCCGGATGGAGGGAGTAATTAACTACATAGTAATGTTAGTAAGTAGATGAAGATAATGAAAGATATTAGAGTTTAATTAAGAAAAGACCTGCTTCTTGAGCAATGACCAAGCATCCTCAGGCACTAATGTGTCGACATGGTGGTACGGCCATATAGCTCTCATCCCTCGGGCAACACCTTCATCTCTGGTAGTGACAAGGACTCGGCTGCCTGAAGCAGCAACATTAACTAAGGGTATTTTCAGCACGTCATCCCATGCTCTATGGTTCCACACATCATCCATTACCAAAAAGGTCTTGTGGTCAATCAATGTGTTCTTGAGGGTTTCATGAAGGGTGGTCTTTGCACTTTCCGGCGGTTGGGCATCTCCTCCAGCTTCAATGATGGCCCTTCTCAGCAGATCAACATGACTGAAGTTATGGTTGACGCTCAACCATATCTTTTTGCTGAATTCACCTTGGATTGCCTCATCATTGAAGACCTTCTGGGCGAGGGTGGTCTTGCCGATCCCACCAACACCTACGATAGCAACCACCTTGATGCTATTGTTGACATCCTTTCGCGTCTGCATGATTTGGGTCACCAGTGCTCTTGTGTCTTCCTCGACCTTGTCTCCAACAATAGCCGACCGGTCAAAGTCCCCTACCTTCTCCTGGCTTGGATTACCATGGTGAGAGGCATGGATGTTGCTGCAATGATCCTCATAGGCACTACCTCATCTACTTCCCAAAACCCACATATTAGTCAGATCTTAATCATGCAATTGTTTGAGGATTGATTTAATGCAATAAAACTGGGTAGTAAAAAGGTACGATCAAAGTGTTAATAGCCGGCTGGATCGATACGATCCATGGAGGCGTAAGCATACAGGTTAGCTAATTAATTTTCTGGCTCATGTAACAGCCAAGCATAATACGTGGGGATGCTAGCAGTAAGGCCAGCTTTGGCTCAAAACAAAACAAACCCCAGAAAACATAGTCGTCAGCTATTTTGGCTTCCCCTTTTTCTTCAAGTAGTGTTTTTTCTTCCAAATGGAAATGCTTCCATAACAAAAGAGACAAAAATACAACACATATATTTGCAGATAACAAATGTGATCAACCAAGAATTCCATGGCAACGAGCACCACCATCATCTCGGTACAATAGCATGAAAATTCATGTGGCATAAATTGGAAGTCAATATGATGGCTATTTTCACCACATAACAGAGAAGCAATGTAATAGCAGGCCTAGTTAACAAACAATCTACTCTTGGTCAATGGATTCAGTGAGATAAATGAATTACTTTCCCCACATAAACAAGAAAATTCCAAGGAACCAACAGGAACATCTTATTAAACTAGTAGTCTCTTAACTAACTAGCAGATCTCACAAATTTTACACTGCTAGACTCGCACGGTCAGAGAAGAAAAAAATAAATAGCCAGCAGTGCTAGTCTATCATTGGCTGTAACATGCGGGTATCAGGAAAGGAAGTGGCCACGTTTTCTGCATCAGGTTCAGTCCAGGAAAATTTGAGAGCCCCTGGGGAACTATGCTAGAGCAGAGCAATCATCACTTGGAAAGAAAAGAAAAAACAGAGCGAGAGGGTCAACCTTCTTGTTCTGTGCACAATCATGGTGGGCGGCGCGGACGACCTCGCTGTCGAGCTAGCCCAGCTCGTCGGGCTCGAGCGTGGGATCCCAGTCGTTGCCGTCCATGGAACTGGAGAGGCGGAGAGCTCCTGTTCATCTGAATCGAAGCAAAAAAAATCGATTGGGGATGAGAGAGAGAGATATATATATATAATGAAGGAATCAAGGAGAGATGAGACGAGGGGGAAAGTAGGGAGGGACATTGTGCGGGGCATGGTCGTCGCCGGCGAGGTCCAGCTTAGGCCTCCTGTAGGTCATGGTCATCGTCCTCTGCTAGTCCGTCGCTTGCTGCTCTGAATCTCCGGATGGCGAGGCAGCTTCGCGGCCTGGGAGACGGAGGAGGGAAGCCCCTAGTGAGATCCATCGTTGGCCGCCGCTTCCATGGGGCCGCTGCAACCGCCGTCGCCATGGATCTCGGGCCGCCATCATCGGTTGGAGGCGGGGAGGTGGAGGCGGAGGACGGGGATGAGGAGACGAGAGGCGTGGCGGCGGAGGACAGGGATGAGGAGAGGCAACGTGTGGCAGCGGTGGATGGAGAAAGAGACTGGGGACGGGGAAGTGTGTTAGGGTTAGCTTTTATACGGGGAAAAGTTTAGGGCTTTAGGCTGGCTTTTTCGCGGGCTTGCGGAGGTGTAGTAGGCCGTTCATGACGGATTTCAAAACTGTCAACAGAAATCCGTCATGCATTAACAGGTTTCTTGTAGTGAGACGAGCAAAAAAGAATCCGCCTTTGCACCCCTGGCCCACCCCCAGCATCAAGACCCAATAGGTCGGCCAACACTGGCATCCATCGACCCATCCTGCAACCCGGAGCGCGAGACGAGATTGGTCCTGCAGCACCGTGGGGCGGGGACGAGGTCAGTCCTGCTACACCGTGCGCGAGAAGAGCTCGGTCCGACGGCACTATGCGCGAGACGAGCTCGGTCCTGCTGCACCGGGCGCGAGACGAGCGATGGACCGTAGCTGGGAAAGGGACAGCCCTTTGAAGGGAGTAGCGACCGAGCGCCGAGGATATGGAGTGAAGGCCGAAACGGTCCGATCGCAGACAAGCCGATGCCGGAGAAGCTAGCCGCCGCCGCAAGCAGATCCGCCAAGCCACCATGGAACCGCCACGACACTGGGAGTCCATCAGCCGGACATCCACAGGTCGCCGCCCACGGCCGGAGCAACGGCCACGCCCGGCCGCTGCCCTACCCACGTCGCCCGGCGAGCTCATAGCCCGCCGGGCACGCACCACCGCCACCACGCGCCGCCGGCCGACCCCCACCACCAGATCCGGCTGGATCCAGCAGGGGGCCGACCGCGCGCCACCTCCCGAGATGGGAGCGCCGCAGCCGCCCCGCCACGCACGAGGCCTAGGGCACCGGCGCGCCGCCACCAGCCGGCTGCCCCGCGAGCCCGCCGCCGAGCTGCTGAACCCCGCGAAGTCCAGCACCGCAGCTCGAGGAGGCCGCCCCGCGCCGGCGTCCCACGAGCAGGGGGGAGAAGGGCCCCGCGGCCGCCGCGCCCACCGGGCTTTGCCCGACGGAGCTCACCGACGACGGTGGGGGGAAGGGGAGGAAGGAGTGACCGAGGCGCAGCAGGAGCGCCCCCCCCCTCCCGGCACGCGCGGGCGCGCCGTG
>NC_041383.1:804742905-804745372 GCF_002162155.2 Triticum dicoccoides
AAAGTTGGAATCAACATGGTGACGGAATTTACAAAGGCATAATACTACTTGAACAGATCAACCTGATCACTAGAACAAATTCAAATTTATACCTTCAGCTCCGATCCAGGCACGGACAATCTGCAAGCCAGAGCAAGTGCCTGACAATTCTCCTCCATGTCAATCACGCCCGTCAGTTGACTGTATGTATCTTTTCAGTGTTACTCCACTTGTTCAGTTGAAAAAAAAATGACACTTATTTTATGAAAAACGGTTCAGAAGTAGACTTGCTCTCCGAATCAGATATGTGTCTCCTGCAAAATTACACAAAAACTACTCCCTCCGTTCCTAAATATTTGTCTTTCTAGAGATTTCAACTAGTGACTACATACGGAGCAAAATGAGTGAATCTATACTAAAATATGTCTATATACATCCGTATGTGGTAGTCCATTTGAAACTCTAAAAAGACAAATATTTAGGAACGGAGGGAGTACAAGATGCATAAGCCATGCACACTACTTTAACCACGACACTTGAATAAATTACAAGCTGCATACAAAAACAACTCTTGTGAATAAATTACAAATCTCACACGACACTTTAACCACGACAAACCTGAGGATGGAACAAGGATGGATGTCGCCCGTCCTCATAAAGCTTTGGTTGGTTCTGTTCTGTTCCATGTTGGATCACTAGTCTGAATTGCTGCCCGTAGTTGATCTTGGGAGGATTCAGATTCACCTTCCACGGCTTAAGGCAGCCAGTTCTGTCCTCTTCTACAACCACTTGGCAAGATCTACAACTCTGGATTCGGTCAACTGTCAGTTGATCACTCTGCTCATCTCTGAGTAGCCAGGGACAGTCAACACGTTACCACAGCTACTACAACTGAATTAATTAATTAATTAATAAATCATGCCCAAACACCTGTCATCTCATGTATAAACATCCAGGCTGCAGAAACTCAAGAAAAGAAATGACAAATAGTCTTTAATATCCATGCAGCCACGCTATGAATCTCTCTCCTATTTTTTTTTCTTTTTTGCGGGATATATGAATCGCTCTCTCAGTGCATAGATAGAAGTAGAGGTAGAACTACAAATAGTCTGTCAATACTATACAACATACACAATACTTAACTTTCCGGGAAGACATGGAAACACCCAAGGAAAAATAAATTCCTGATCCAACTTTTAATACATGTTGCGGCATCGCTCTGCCTCCATTACAATCCTTTTTTGCGCGAATATTAAATTTGTGCTTCCACGAGAAGCACATATTATCTTTTTGTAGAGCCACCGATTTGCTTCCGTGAGAAGCACTCTCTGTCTCCCAAAAATAAAATTCCATGATTTTTTTTTTGCTTTCACTAGAAAAACATATTTGCTTACAAATTTGCTTCCACGAGAAGCACAACTATGCCACTCGGAAGGGGGAAAATCGTGTTTTTTTATGTGCTTCCACAAGAAGCATTGTTGCTTCCATGCAAAGTGAAAACAAATCCGTCAATTTTTTTGCTTCCACGAGAAGCACATATTTGGTTCCTCATGGAGGCAGTTGTTCCTCTCGAAAAGGGAAAAAATGCTGAATTTTTTTCTTTGCGTGATTTTTTCATGAAGGCATATAGTTGTTTCCACGAGAAGCAGAACTTTGCCTCTTCTAAAGGGAAAAAAGTGGCCACGACAGTGGGAGCTCCAGGAAATCCGCGAATGGGGGTGGTGGCAGGCGGATCGGGCGAGCGGCGGCGGGTCAAGGATGCGCCGGCGGACGATGACACGCGGGCGTGGCGCTGCGGATCGGCGGCGGGGATCTCCGGCCACCGCGTCCGGCCATTGGCAGGAGAGGGGGAGGGCAGGGGAGGGCAGGGGACGCGGCAGCGGCGGGCCGAGGGGGAGAAGAGGAGGCAGAGGAGGCGAAGAGAGGAAGAGGAAATTTTACTCGACCGCCTCGAGCCAGAGTAAATGTACTCGTTGGATAAGGGATGGAGTATATTTTTTTACTCCACTAACCGGGATAAAGGGATCGGCTAGGTCCGACATAGAGGAGATAAAACAAAATTATACTTTCTTATGGCGGGATAAGGGATTGGTTAGACATGCCCTTATATGGTGGATGCACAAGGATTTGAATCTATGTACAAACCGAGAAGAAGTACCTTTAGTTATGTCTGTAGCTTGGTGAGGATCCCATTTTTGGAACAGATGATGTCAATGGATCACACCTTTGTTGATGGGAGACTGTTGTCTTTACAAGATGGAATATCCATTCCTCCACGGATGCTAAACTCGGGTGAGCCATCGCAAACCATAGGATCCTGGCTTGCTGTGAAAAGTCAACCATCTCCCAGGTAACACATGTGCAGTAGTGAACCTGAACTTACCACACAAGATCTTGTCAAGTTCCAACTTGCAGTTTACTTGTTAACTTGGGTTTTGGTGAGATATAGGCAGTTGGATTCATACAAAATTGATCCACTCGACAGGAC
>NC_041383.1:804746558-804748453 GCF_002162155.2 Triticum dicoccoides
CGAAGTGCAACAGGCCACAGTAGCGAGAACAAGTTTGCACAAGGAGAAAGAAAACAAGCAGCAGAATTCTTTTTTTGAGCGTGAACGGCAGGTGCTCTGCCTTTGCATTATAGAAGAGGAAAAATGGTCCAGTTAATAGGGAAATCGGACCCGAAAACCATACAACACGCGGTTAATATGGGAAACCGGCAAAAACCACACCCAACAACTCATGGCACATCATCTGTGCCGGAAACAAGAGCCCCCAGACCTAGGAACGGAGGCCATGCCTTGTATCCAACAAAGACGAACTCCGCAAAAACCCAGAAACTCTCTACAATGGCAGCACACCGAAGTGCACCCTCGCAACAGAAGTGGTCAAGCATTGGCCTGAACTAATGCGCGCACCGCCTCGATCGCCTTGGGTGTGTGTTCCTTCTTGTACATCTGCAGATAGTGTTGCATCTTCTCATTCAGGTCTTCCTCAGATCCTTTTCCTTTGCTCTTGAGTGTTGGAACCTCTCCAAAGGCCTCCGCCCGCCTATACTCCGCGCGCTTGGCTACAGGAATGTCACAATCTTTGTTTTTCTTGTCCAAACGGCAGCTTCGTCGCTCTAAGAGAGAAGGGGCAGCCTCTCCCACCTGCAAAACTTGCGGCGAGCTCGACACAGTGAGAGCAAGCTCTTCGAGGAACTCCCCCCACGGAGAGGAGGCTCTCCCAAGAGGCTCATCTGCATCCATCTGGATCAGCTCCTTTGAAGGCTTCCCGGTGCAAGGTGCACTGAAAACCTTCGGCTCCTCCAGTGTCGACTGCTCAACAGGCTCCACCTCAGACATAACCATGTCAAAACAAGAAAACACCTTGGCCCGCTCCTCCACGCCTTGACTCACCATCCCAGGTAGGACAGAAGCCAAGTCAGGAGGATCATCTTCGAGCATGACCTTTTCCAAGGCAGGCGGATCATCGACGGACTGAGCCTTCTCACTCAACTCAGCTGAGCAGCCAGCCACAACAAGCGCACTACAATCCTCACCAACGGCCACAGCAGGAGGAGCAGATTCAACATTGGCAAGGTCTTGGCTGCCCCTGATAGCTTCCATAGGTTCCCATAGGCTTGAGACTTGAGCAGTCCAACTCTCCACAACAGCAACCAAGTCTTGAAGAGGCTTGAAGAGCACCTCAAGACGAGCAGCGAACAAGGCCTGTAGCTCAGTGCCGAGTGCCTCCGCCTGAGCTGCAAGGAGAGGCCGCAAGGGCTTCAAAACAGCAGGAGGCACGACGGGGTCAGCCGCCGGCACGACACCATCGGTTGCAGGGCTGTCTTTATGAGAAACCACCGAAGCCCAAGTGCGACTAGGTCGATGAAGTGGGGCTGGAGGCGATCCGCTGCAGGGGAGAGGCCGCTGATGACGAGGCCCGGTAGGCGCGAGGGGGGGGGGGACGACGAGGTTCTGAACCGGCAGGATGCCGTGCCAAGCACTCCCGCTCGCGATGGCCGGAGTGGCCACATCCCAAGCACCGGACAGGGCCGCGGCAGCCCGCGACGAAGTGGTCCGACGCCAAGCACCGAAAGCAGAGGCCGAAAGTCCTATGCTTGAAAGTGCGAGGCAGTCCAGCATCCTTCCTGGGAGGGGGAGCAGCCACCTTCTCCAGGCTCGGGCGGCGCCGTCTCCCAACCTTCACCCAAGCCGGGGCACCCGAGGCCAGAGCGGTGGGCGCCGGGGTCGGAGCCGCAGGGGCCGGAGCGACCAGGTCCGGGGCGGCCGGGGCCAGAGCGGCGGGCGTCGGGGTCGGAGCCGCAGGGGCCGGAGCGGCCGACGCCGCGGCCGGAGCCGCAGGGGCCGGAGCGGCCGGCGCCGGTGCCAGAGCAGCAGGGACCGGAGCGGCGGGCGCCGGGGCCGAAGCGGCCAGGTCC
>NC_041383.1:804750267-804752363 GCF_002162155.2 Triticum dicoccoides
GGCCAGAGCGGCGGGCGCCGGTGCCGGAGCAGCAGGGGTCGGAGCGGCCGGCGCCGGGGCCGGAGCAGCAGAGGCGAAAAGAACGACCGCCGGAGAGGGGCGCGGGTCGGGATCCGGGTCAGGGCCTTCATCCCCGGCCGGGCTGGGAGGGGGAGGAGGAGGGGCGGCGGGGGCTACGGCAGCCATGGGCGAGGGCGGCGGAGGGGGCTGCGCGGTGGTGGCGGTGGCGGCCGCCAGCGGAGTCGCGGGAGGCTAGGGTTTGTCGCTTAGGCTGGCGACCTGAGTAAACTAAGCAGCAGAATTCTGAGAAGCATTTGTTTTTAGAGGAAAAAGGCCGTGTACACGAGAACGCCCCCCATTTTCATTACGAAAATGGAGTCTGTGTACATGAGCCATTGCATTTTGAATGCAAAAAAACAAACGGAGGAACCATACCCTGCAGGATGCGGCAACATGAGAAAGCTACAAAAGGTCCTAAGAACATCAAACTAAAAACGAAGCTCAGGAGCTCCTATATTTTACACTAAAACTAATTACAGTAGCTCCCAAAACATATATACCAACAGATCTTTCTCATGGTCCCGGAATAAAACGTACCCTAAAATAACTTGCCTGATCAAAAGTCATATATCCTCGCGAGTGGCAATTACTACTTGTCAGGAATCAGAACATAGTTAACCACGTACGTCATGGGCTTACCACGTGATTTTGCACCATGACAGTGAACAACTAGTAGACCCATTAAAAACACTTAACCGTGTACAAACACAGCAAGGCGTAACAACATAGACCATAAATGTTCAGAGTTATGTATGATTATTAAGCGTGTTTGAGTTCTGTTGCTTATTCATCAGAGTCAAAAAATGGGTGTAGAAAAGAAACTGAGCATATATATTCTGCTACAGCCCCACATACCCATGATGAGTCATCCGTCTTTTTAGCAAGAGGGCCATACAATGAGCTATATATCCATCAAGTATCTCCCTGTCACCTTCATCATCTGAACTATCACAAACACTGTAGATATACTGTCATCTCGATTCTTCTCTAAAAAGTGACATCAATCACATTAATTAGGATGACACGCTCAGCAGTAACAGCTGCTACCATTGGATGAAGCCCAAACCCCTGACAGCCATTATCATTACAGATTCTTCAGGTTGCAGCAAAGCAATTGAAAGAATATAAATCACATAACACTCTGTCTCCATGCAGCTAGATTACCAAAATGTTTTCTCAGTACAACTAGGGCGGGCTTATAAGGCCAGAGAAGCCGTGGACTGGGATGGAGTGAGGGACATCAGTGAGGGAACGGCTCTTGACCGAGATGAGGACCGCAGAGTAGTCAACTCACAGTAAGGCAAACTGGGTCAACTTCGATGGGACAAGCGAAAGGGACAATAGAGTTAACTATGGTGGGGGTGAACCAATATTCTATGGGAAAGTCTTCTATGTTTAAGGCGGAGATGGTGCCGAGGCGGAAGATGAACCTATTCTCAGTGTCCTCATGGCGAACGAGCTCAACTGAGTTGATGGGACAGTTGAAAGGGCTGAACAGAAGGGAAATCTCACGTTCGTACGCTGAGCCGAAAACCACAAGCCCAGACCCATAGGACGACGCGCGAATCGCAACGGGAGGGATGTCCGCTCCAGCGTGGAGGGCCCGATGGATGCATGCTTGGGGGGAGGGGTGTGGAGGGTTCACAATGGCGTAGGCTAGGTTTTGGAAGTGCTCCAAGGGTGTGAATGGCATGAAAACATTGGAGAAAGCCCGGTGATGGCGTGGAGGGGATTGTGGGAACAAGGTTTCGGTTGCATCCGAATCAGTGGATTACTCCCCCGATTCGAACTCAACCTCATACGGGTCCTCCTCCTCCACCACGGCCGCACCCGCAGCCACCTCCACCGCCTCGTTTGCTCGGGGAAAGAGAAGACACGGTGGTTGGGGGGAGGGATGGGTGAAAGCTTAGCTTCCACGTCGGAGTCCGAGCTAGCAAGCGGGATGAAGTCGGCCATGAAGCGTGGTGGCTCAAGAGAGGAGCGAGGTGGGGAGGCGGGAATGGCAGAGGTAGCAGGAGAGCTTTGGGCGGTCGAGG
>NC_041383.1:804752750-804764314 GCF_002162155.2 Triticum dicoccoides
CATGGCCATCGGCGGCAACACACCGGGTCGCGGCAGTCCTGCACCTTGTGGTCGCGAGCCAAGCATCGGAAGCAGTGGCCCATGTGGCTAATGTTTTTGGGAGGGGCTGAGGAGCTACGTTGGGGGGAGAGCTGGGGTTGCATGCTATAATAGGAAGAGATGAGGGCCAGGGCCAGGGCTGCATGGGCGCGTAGGTGCTGGCGGCAGTCCAACGGGTGCAGAGGGGACCGTATCGGGTTCCCCGTTGTCACCTCCCGTGATCTGCATGCATGGGGAGGAGAAGATGTCGCTAGCGCGCGTCGTCGACGCAGGAGATGCGGTTGACCACAGAGGCGGGCCCGCGGGGCGCGACAGAAGGCCAGGAGCACATGCGCCCAACAGCGGACGGCTCCTTCTCGCAGCACGAGGAAATCCGGTGGAACGGGACAAACACCCTGTTGGAGCCAGAGGGGCATGCTGTGCGGTGCCCAATCCGAGAGCCTGCATGTGACTGAGCGACGCCGAGGGCGGCAGGCCAAGGCGACAGAGATTGATAGCGCTGACGCGGAGCCGCGGGCGACCAAGTGGCATTCAGGGGGGGGGGTGTGTGTGTGCGCTACAGGAGAAGGGAGGCTGGCTGACTCGAGCCTCGAAGAGCCAATGGGAAGCGGGTTGGGTTCTGGGTAGGGAGAGAGAGGGGATTGTCCCATATCGCATTGGTTGTCCGTAGCGCTGAGAGCCGCAGGTACGGACCTGTCTACAGAAGTAGCACGCGAGACAGAGAGAGCGGAGGCCACTGCAGCTGTAGGGGATGGCGCAATTGCCAGCGGCGGGGGCTGAGGAGGTGAGACAAGCCAAGGGGCGACAAAAAACCTAGGTAGTGAGCCGTTCGCAGGGGGTGGATTAGCATGGAAACGGACCACAACCTGCTTAAACCTAGGTAGTGAGCCGTTCGCAGGGGGTGGATTAGCAACAGAATGAACTTGGCAACGTGCAAATTAGCAACAGTAAACGAGAATAAGCGGAGATTGACAATATGGATTAGCGGGCGAGCCAGCGAAGATCCAATCCAACCATTGACCAAGGCAACCATGGCCGCCGCCGGCGGGGGCGGCGCCGGCAGGAGCACCTCAAGCCAGACCACAGTTGGAGAGGAGAGCGGCGACTCATCAGACAGAGGAGAGCATACCGGGGAGGAGAAATAGAGCATGCAGTATTGAAGCAGAGCGTCGCCCGACCCGTCGTCCCCTGGCAACGGGCGACGCAGCATGCCGGGAGTCGAAGCCGCGAGGAAGCCTGAGCGGAGAGGCCTCCCCCGCGCTAGGTTGAGGACAGAGGCGTTGGAGATGTCCGTCACCACGGGTCCCGACTGCAGGGTGGACACCGGAGCGCCAACCGCCCCGGGATGGGGCTCGGCGGCATGGGCGCCCGCCCCCATAGATGGCCTCGGCGGGTGGACGCCGGCCCGGGGGCCGCCGTGGCCAGCGGCGGTGGCGGGGCAGCCTGGTCGCCTATCCTAAAGCTCCCAGCGCCACAAGTTGCTGACCATATATATTTTTAGAGAGAGGGAGAGAGATCATGTTGGTACAACGCTATCCATCCCATCCAGTATATGCACGATGGGCAGAAACACTTCCCATAGACATCACAGATAGATTGTAAAAATTATTCATGCAATCACTCTGCAGTTCCATCGCAAAAAAAATAAAAAAATAAAATCACTCTGCAGTTGCCAGGGTACAAAACGGAACCCTGGATTTTCTTCCATTCAGGTGAATGCAACTCTGTTGAGCTTCAACTGTCACAAACAGAAACACTATGGACTTACTCCGCGCTGCGCTTGAACTGTCACGAGCACAGTAGATATGCTGTCATCTCGATTCTTCTATTCTTCTCTAAGTAGTAATAAGCGACTTCAAACACATTAATTAGAATGGCATGTCTAGAACACGGTCAGAGGTAACAGGTGCTACAATTGGATGATGCCCAAACCATATTAAAAAATCCAAGGCTCAACTCACAGCCATTGTCGTTAGAGATTCTTCAGGTTGCGGCAAACCAGCTGAAAGAATATAATTCACATAACACTCTGTCTCCATTGCGCTACATTATTAAAATGTTTTCTCAGTACAACTAGGGCGGGCTTATAAAGCCAATTACACTCTGTCTCCAATTACAACTTGAAGTAAAAGAAAGCTTAACTGAATTTGGAAACAGCAGGAAAACCTTCTTCGGGACGAACATTTCTATATCCAAATTCGTACTTCTAAACTACTCCCTCCGTCCCATAATGTAAGACGTTTTTTGACACTAGTGTCAAAAAACGTCTTACATTATGAGACGGAGGGAGTAATACTCTTCACTAGTAGGGATAACTAGAAATACAGTATATATCTCATATGGGCTAGCTGCCTGGTGCAAGCTGAACTCTTGGTGTGGCTGGATTGGACCTCCCTCGTCACCTTCCACCTGCTCACATAAGTTTATAAGTACATGAGAGACATGACCGACACTTCATGTGGAGTTTCTAATATCAAGGTTTCCCATTGTCAAAGTATATATACTAGTACTATAAATCTGCTAGCTTGATTGTCCAGATCATGCAGTGTTATTGAGCGAATGGACAATCAAAGCATTATATAGCCAATACAGGAAGAAAATATATAGTTGCCAGATGTTGCTAATAGATGCAAGTATTCATGGAGTTAGTTTCTTTCCAAGTAGTTTAATGTATCACCAAAGGATATAATGGTTCCCACTGACATGAATTAAGCAGTGTCATAGCAGAAGAAGGAATTAGGAAGAGAACTGCGACTTGAAGAACTGTTAATATCAGAGAAACAATATATACCAAAATCACTAAGTGGAGGGGGGGCGTCTTCTGACCTCCATAGCTAGCTATCATCCACTTTCTCCTTTCCTCGATTTGCTTTTCGTTGTCGGTGCTCTTCCTGTTCCTTGTTTCCATCTCCTGAACTAGATGCAACTGCTGCTGCTTCTTGTTCCTCCTCTGCGGCCACTGTGAGGACTGACCAAGCAGAGCAAATTAAGATCGATGGAACCAATAGGGTATTGATGAAACAAATATAGCGAATAGATAAAACACTAATCTGAAAAAATACATTAAAAGTTGCGTTATTTTACCTCTAGATTCGATTATGTGCTGGGACAGTGCATCCCTCACCCCGACGGCGTCCTCGTCTGCTACCTGCCGCACTTGCTTGCTGTACTCCTGATCGCTCGGCATGCCTGCATGCTCCTCCTCCTCTTCCTCCTCATCCATATCTATCACTATGTTATGCAACATCCAGCACGTTTTGATTGTCGAGAACATTTCATGTTTATTACTTGGATGCCAACCTTCTCCCTGTAGGCACTTCCATGTGTCTTTAAAACCTGCCAACGCCCTCAGCGCAACGACTGTAGCTGCAGAGTGTCTCCTGTTAAATTCCACTTTGGAGTCTGAGAGTGAGCGGTCATTCTCTATCCGGTAAGGTGTGAGGAGCCAAGGTCGAAGAGGATGTCCTGCATCACCAATGATGTACTCGCCGACTTCTAATCCACCACGAGATGATACCTTCAGCTTGCTACCATTCAACCCAGTACCCCTCTCGCAGGACTTGAAGAGACTGGAGTCCTGCAAAATGATCAACTGGTTCATGCTACCTGATAGGTTCCACCAAATGTTTGTGAGCCTCATATCTGGATCAACAATGGCTTGCAGTAGGATGTTGCCGTTATCCTCATGGCCACGGTCTTGTGATCCAAACGTGATATGAGTTGTATGTACAACACCGCAGCAGTTTGGCAGGCCATGGATCTTGTCGAACTTGCGTTTGATCTTCTCCATTTTGGCAGAGCCTGGCCAGCCCAAGTGGTGCATTGCTCGCTGGCACATAGCCTCAACAAACATCCGAGTTACCAGAGAGACAGTTGACTCATTCACACCAAGAGAGGATCCTACAGTCTCAGATGGCTCACCAGAGTTCAGCATTCTCAGAGCAATAGCCACAACATCTTGTAAAGACAACACTTTCCAGTCAGCAAAGGTGTGATTTTTTGCCATCATATCTTCAAAAAGTGGGATCTTCACCAAGCAGCAGACGTAATTGAAGGTACTTCTTCTCATTTTGTACACATACTCAAATCCTTGTGCGTCCACCATAGAAGAAGACAAGGTTTCTGCATGGATAGAAAAACAAAGAACTAGTTATACACAATCTATAATTAGCAAGGCAAGAGCAAACATATATCACTCTTAGAGGCGGACCCATGATTTGGGCATGACCAGGCATGAACCGTAGCAGCGAAAAACGTCGACAAATTATAACCACCCACCCCAAATAACACCACCACAAATGCTGATGAAATTAAGATGACATGGGCATGTATCAAAATGCACTCAACCCCATTATCCATTTCATCTTCTATTTCTATGTACTCAAATTGGAGAAAATCAATTAATCCTGAGAGCAGAGCATCAATTAGTGCTAGTATCTCACGACCATGCCAATGCAAAGTTGCAAACTGATGCACTTGCATACTAGTGGATGGATGATTGATCAAAGCCTTGATCAAATTGTTGGTGAGGGATACCTATACTAGCTAGGCCCAGTCTGCCCCGGGTGCAGTTCCGTCCCTGATTACTGCTCTAGGTCTGTTGGACTCAAGGTAACCTAGTAACCTAGGAGAACAAGTAATTAAAAAGGGAGTGCAACCAAATCAGAAATGATAGCCATAAGTTGAAGAATCCACATGTACAGTTGCATGGCTAAAACTTAACTTAATTAGTTGCATGTTGCGTATAAAATATATTTAGTCACCACGCACTACAAATATATGGTTGAAAGGCGGGGAATAAAATGAAATGAACTTATAAACTGATAGATACAAAGTGCCCAAACAAATTAATGCAAATTTCATATCTATAATTTTACCTTTAAACACATTAGATCGGCTAATATTTGAATCCAACTCGTAGTTGTCTCTTCTCGTGTACAAGATGTACCATTTTCTTGGGTTGTTTCCTTCAGCTGCATATGCCTTGGCATGCTCCACATGGCTGAACTTGTCCCACTCGATGCCAGATTGTCCCGCGGCTACCGCAGAGAGCAACCATAGTCTGCAGAATAACTGCAAATGCCTTAGCTTAATGTCTCGCATGTATTCTGGAAGTTTTTCGATGGTGTAATCATTCCGGACTAGCCTCTCGAGGGAAGCGGTACACTCTAGAACCTTCAACTTTGGGCAGTTCATGATGGCAACCTTCTGCACATTTGGGAGATTGGTGATCCTCTTCAGTTTGGGGCAGTCATTAACTGTAAGCTCAACCACAGAAGGAAATCTCTCAATGTAGCTAAGGTTCTTGACATGTTCTAGACATAATATTTTCAAAGAGATTGCATTGGAGGCAAGGCCTGGAGGAACATGCCTCAGTCTGCATTTATTGAGCACAAGCTCCTCCAAGCGAGGCATGGCTTGTACTCGCTCCTCCCACTCCCACTCCTCCCATTCCACCATTCCGATGAAGATCAATTTGTTTAACCTTGGAAATGAGGCTTCCCCCACCTGCATGAATTCAGTCCCTACATGTTTGATGCATGGAGCACGAGAGACCTGTAGAAAGTGCAGACTGGGCAGCTGGCAGAGCCCATTGGGAAGTTGTGTGCAACAAGCAAGATCATAAAAAAAATATAGTCTTCAAGTTGTCAAGGGGCACCATTGATGTGGACATCATCCATCTCGGAAGTTGCCGGGCAAAATACCCGTAGATATGAAGATATTCTACACCATGTGGAGCAGAGCTTATCGAAAACCTTCTCAATTCGTTGCTGCTCTTCCTCAGAGATACTTTCCTTCTCATTGACTAACCCATCATCTCCCAGTTTACTAGTGCAGTTTAGGTATAGCCTGATAAGGTGCATCTTCTCACCGATCCTAGCGTTAGCAGCAAATGAGGCAGCAGATACATTCTCTAATTCGGTTAATTCGAGAACTCTGAGTTGAGAAATAGGCCCCAACTCATCCAAACTACCCCAATCACCATCCATGTGTGCTCGAAATATATTTAGTCTCCTCATATTTGTCAGACCACTAAACCCTCTAGGTACCATACTTGCTTGGGGAAGTGAAAGTAACCTCAGCTGGTCAAGCTTCACAATGCTATGAGGAAGACTCACCAATTTTGTACATCCAAAAAGGTCAAGGAATTGCAACAGTTTGATCTGGCCAATGTTCCCCGGAAGTACAGATATATCAGCATTTACTAGTGCTAGATACCTCAGGTGCTTGAGTTGATGCAACGATTCAAGCAATACAACCATATCTGCAGATTCTATATGCAGAGCCCGCAAACTAGAAAAAGTAACCAATGAATGACCAGGCATCATCTTAATCTGGATTGTTGAGATCAATGTTCTTGCTGATTGATGCACCTGTAGTAATTTCCAATCAAGTTCAACTGACTGTGATTCGCTAGTTTCTATGGACAACCGAAGAAACTTTTGTGAACCAAGTTTAGCAATAATATCATTGTCTCCGTCTTTAGCTACGAGTGCTTCATCTTTAGTCATATACTGAGAAAATGAACGAACAACATCATGCATGTGGCAAACCGATAATTCAACATACGATTTATCTGGCTCTATAAGGTTCCTAGATACTAACTCCTTGTAGTAATTTCTTCCCAGTTCTTCTAAATCACCGGAGTTTCCATGAATAAATCCTTCGCTTATCCACATTTCCACGACTTGCTCCATATGAAAATTTCTACTTTTAGGAAGAAAATAATAGTATAAAAAGCACTGCTTCAGGTAAGAAGGCATATATTCATAGCTTAAGTATACTGTGTGGTTGAGATCATTGGGCATTTTAGTTGTTGACCATTTAGAATCATCCAAAACATGCTGCCAGTCACGACGTAGCCCCCCTCTTTCACGCAAGAGTCCTCCCATCACTTTAATAGCAATTGGTAAACAACCACATTTCTGTATAATTTTCAGTCCGATATCCTTTAGCGTATTGATGTGATCTTCATCTATCTCAGTTGAGCATACCTGCGAACATCCAATACAAGGGACCAATACATTTAATTAAATATGTACCAAGATCCTCTAAGGCACTCAGTTTTACTTCGTCTGTAAACTATTGTGATCTAAAGCATCCTATATTAGTTTATGGGGGGATACCTCTTAAGAGGACTAGTTGATGTATCTATCCATTTATCAAGGTATGTTTGGTTATGTACAGGAAGTGCATGCCAAAAAGAATGGTTATTAATTTATTTAGTATTTACTTATCTTTCTCCGACATACCGAAGATTTCTGCAGTGGCTTCCACATGTAACTTACATACTTTATGCGTAGATAACATTTTTTATTTCCATTTCATTTTACAAGATGGAACACACTGCTGGAAGAATATACTTGGACACTACTCTCTCATCTCTGTTTATAGGAAGTAACTCCAAATTTAGGAGAAATCATATGTTTTATTCATTTTCATATTGTATGATAACAAGAAATTATCTTATCTCTCAAGTCTCTAAAATGCATAATACTACGCCAAACATTAATTAGTAAATTTGCATGCAAATTTTTTAGCAAAATTCCTGCCAACTTCTAGTCTAGTTATTTTGGTGCTATATTCTTTTGTTGTACTGTCAGGGGTTCACCGAAATTATTATTATTCTGTCTTGAAATAACTTTTCATATATATAATGTCCTATGACACTGTTGAGTAGTTGCGCACTTAGATCTTCATCCCATATGTTGGAAAACGAGACTAGATATTCACAAAAGGTTACTTACTACATGAATATACGACACAGGTAAACATGATACATATATAATTATCCAAATTCTTAATTATTTCTCAAGCTTGAATAAGCAAAATCTAGGTGTCTTTCAATGTATCTCAATAGTTTTGTGGCATATTTCCTTGTTTGGCACCATGCTTTGTTGGCACTTGCAAAGTAATCTTAGCCTTACAAAATTACTGACAACCTCTTATCTCCAAGAGATAATAGTACATAGAAGTCACTAAATTACATGTAATAATTAATGGCTCATTAATTTGGGAGAATTCTAACATTTCTTGTACTACCTCCGTCCGGGTTTATTAGGCCCCCTTGTATTTTGTGCCAGATTTTGACCATCTATATTATTAAAATATATAAATTACATGATACAAAAATTACACCATTATATTTGTGTTTGAAAGAGCTTTCCAACAATATAATTTTTGTGACATATAGTTTACATTTTATTAGTTAAATTTGCAAGTGAAACTTTAGCACAAAATACAATGGGGCCTAATAAACCCGGATGGAGGGAGTAATTAACTACATAGTAATGTTAGTAAGTAGATGAAGATAATGAAAGATATTAGAGTTTAATTAAGAAAAGACCTGCTTCTTGAGCAATGACCAAGCATCCTCAGGCACTAATGTGTCGACATGGTGGTACGGCCATATAGCTCTCATCCCTCGGGCAACATCTTCATCTCTGGTAGTGACAAGGACTCGGCTGCCTGAAGCACCAACATTAACTAAGGGTATTTTCAGCACGTCATCCCATGCTCTATGGTTCCACACATCATCCATTACCAAAAAGGTCTTGTGGTCAATCAATGTGTTCTTGAGGGTTTCATGAAGGCTGGTCTTTGCACTTTCCGGCGGTTGGGCATCTCCTCCAGCTTCAATGATGGCCCTTCTCAGCAGATCAACATGACTGAAGTTATGGTTGACGCTCAACCATATCTTTTTGCTGAATTCACCTTGGATTGCCTCATCATTGAAGACCTTCTGGGCGAGGGTGGTCTTGCCGATCCCACCAACACCTACGATAGCAACCACCTTGATGCTATTGTTGACATCCTTTCGCGTCTGCATGATTTGGGTCACCAGTGCTCTTGTGTCTTCCTCGACCTTGTCTCCAACAATAGCCGACCGGTCAAAGTCCCCTACCTTCTCCTGGCTTGGATTACCATGGTGAGAGGCATGGATGTTGCTGCAATGATCCTCATAGGCACTACCTCATCTACTTCCCAAAACCCACATATTAGTCAGATCTTAATCATGCAATTGTTTGAGGATTGATTTAATGCAATAAAACTGGGTAGTAAAAAGGTACGATCAAAGTGTTAATAGCCGGCTGGATCGATATGATCCATGGAGGCGTAAGCATACAGGTTAGCTAATTAATTTTCTGGCTCATGTAACAGCCAAGCATAATACGTGGGGATGCTAGCAGTAAGGCCAGCTTTGGCTCAAAACAAAACAAACCCCAGAAAACATAGTCGTCAGCTATTTTGGCTTCCCCTTTTTCTTCAAGTAGTGTTTTTTCTTCCAAATGGAAATGCTTCCATAACAAAAGATACAAAAATACAACACATATATTTGCAGATAACAAATGTGATCAACCAAGAATTCCATGGCAACGAGCACCACCATCATCTCGGTACAATAGCATGAAAATTCATGTGGCATAAATTGGAAGTCAATATGATGGCTATTTTCACCACATAACAGAGAAGCAATGTAATAGCAGGCCTAGTTAACAAACAATCTACTCTTGGTCAATGGATTCAGTGAGATAAATGAATTACTTTCCCCACATAAACAAGAAAATTCCAAGGAACCAACAGGAACATCTTATTAAACTAGTAGTCTCTTAACTAACTAGCAGATCTCACAAATTTTACACTGCTAGACTCGCACGGTCAGAGAAGAAAAAAATAAATAGCCAGCAGTGCTAGTCTATCATTGGCTGTAACATGCGGGTATCAGGAAAGGAAGTGGCCACGTTTTCTGCATCAGGTTCAGTCCAGGAAAATTTGAGAGCCCCTGGGGAACTATGCTAGAGCAGAGCAATCATCACTTGGAAAGAAAAGAAAAAACAGAGCGAGAGGGTCAACCTTCTTGTTCTGTGCACAATCATGGTGGGCGGCGCGGACGACCTCGCTGTCGAGCTAGCCCAGCTCGTCGGGCTCGAGCGTGGGATCCCAGTCGTTGCCGTCCATGGAACTGGAGAGGCGGAGAGCTCCTGTTCATCTGAATCGAAGCAAAAAAAATCGATTGGGGATGAGAGAGAGAGAGAGAGATATATATAATGAAGGAATCAAGGAGAGATGAGACGAGGGGGAAAGTAGGGAGGGACATTGTGCGGGGCATGGTCGTCGCCGGCGAGGTCCAGCTTAGGCCTCCTGTAGGTCATGGTCATCGTCCTCTGCTAGTCCGTCGCTTGCTGCTCTGAATCTCCGGATGGCGAGGCAGCTTCGCGGCCTGGGAGACGGAGGAGGGAAGCCCCTAGTGAGATCCATCGTTGGCCGCCGCTTCCATGGGGCCGCTGCAACCGTCGTCGCCATGGATCTCGGGCCGCCATCATCGGTTGGAGGCGGGGAGGTGGAGGCGGAGGACGGGGATGAGGAGACGAGAGGCGTGGCGGCGGAGGACAGGGATGAGGAGAGGCAACGTGTGGCGGCGGTGGATGGAGAAAGAGACTGGGGACGGGGAAGTGTGTTAGGGTTAGCTTTTATACGGGGAAAATTTTAGGGCTTTAGGCTGGCTTTTTCGCGGGCTTGCGGAGGTGTAGTGGGCCGTTCATGACGGATTTCAAAACTGTCAACAGAAATCCGTCATGCATTAACAGGTTTCTTGTAGTGAGACGAGCAAAAAAGAATCCGCCTTTGCACCCCTGGCCCACCCCCAGCATCGAGACCCAATAGGTCGGCCAACACTGGCATCCATCGACCCATCCTGCAACCCGGAGCGCGAGACGAGATTGGTCCTGCAGCACCGTGGGGCGGGGACGAGGTCAGTCCTGCTACACCGTGCGCGAGAAGAGCTCGGTCCGACGGCACTATGCGCGAGACGAGCTCGGTCCTGCTGCACCGGGCGCGAGACGAGCGATGGACCGTAGCTGGGAAAGGGCCAACCCTTTGAAGGGAGTAGCGACCGAGCGCCGAGGATATGGAGTGAAGGCCGAAACGGTCCGATCGCAGACAAGCCGACGCCGGAGAAGCTAGCCGCCGCCGCAAGCAGATCCGCCAAGCCACCATGGAACCGCCACGACACTGGGAGTCCATCAGCCGGACATCCACAGGTCGCCGCCCACGGCCGGAGCAACGGCCACGCCCGGCCGCTGCCCTACCCACGTCGCCCGGCGAGCTCATAGCGCCGGAGCCGCTGGGCACGCACCACCGCCACCACGCGCCGCCGGCCAACCCCCACCACCAGATCCGGCTGGATCCAGCAGGGGGCCGACCGCGCGCCACCTCCCGAGATGGGAGCTCCGCAGCCGCCCCGCCACGCACGAGGCCTAGGGCACCGGCGCGCCACCACCAGCTGGCTGCCCCGCGAGCCCGCCGCCGAGCTGCTGAACCCCGCGAAGTCCAGCACCGCAGCTCGAGGAGGCCGCCCCGCGCCGGCGTCCCACGAGCAGGGGGGAGAAGGGCCCCGCGGCCGCCGCGCCCACCGGGCTTTGCCCGACGGAGCTCACCGACGACGGTGGGGGGAAGGGGAGGAAGGAGTGACCGAGGCGCAGCAGGAGCGCCCCCCCCCTCCCGGCACGCGCGGGCGCGCCGTG
>NC_041383.1:804764385-804768969 GCF_002162155.2 Triticum dicoccoides
GGGGTGGGGGAGGAGAGGTGGGAGGTGGGAGGGGGGTGGGGGGAGCGGGGCGAGCCTGGAGGCGCTCGCCTGGCTTCCGACGACGGCGGAGGCAGGCGAGGAGGCCGGCGGCGGCGGGAGAGGAACCCTAGCGGGGGAGCGGGGGAGCGGGCGGCCGTCCGAATCACATTTTTTTGCAACCCCACAGACGAAACCAAAAATTAAACTACAAGGCCCATGCCCAATCATCCACCATGCAAGAGAAATCAAGTATCAACATTTTGCAATCTAGGTGCTAGAATCGCTGGAAAATGAACTAACGAATAGGAGCGAAATCAACATTAAGGAACATGGGAACACGCTCAGGCAAAACTAAACAGATTGCATACGTGATTACATCCAAGACTTGAGCTGCTGTACACTTAATATTACCAGGCATCACAGCAAACTAATTGAATAAAAATCGGTGAATTAAATTAACTTCAACTGATGGTAATAACCAGGGTGCAGGGTTGGTGGTAGAACTCAACTAAGGCAGAATAGATGTGGTCAAGAGGATTCAGTCAGAAAAGTAGCTAGATCGATCTGGCGTTTCGAAGAAGCTAATCGAGATGGAAGATATCAGTAGCAACGCAGTGGATCTAGGCACACCGGCACACCCAAAAATTCAGAGGCTAGTGGTGTTTAAGGCTAGCTAATCGTCAATGAAGAAATGGTCGTACATCTTTAACTTTGTGCATTTTCTTTTGATATTAAAAAAAACGATATAGAACAGAAAAGCAGAGTGAATCATCCTGCAAGCTTTCTGTGAGGGTCGCTTAAGCAATTGTTGGGTGCATTAGTACCTACTCCCTCCGTTTCAAATCACTCGTCGTGATTTGAGGTCAAATTACTCGTCGTGGTTTTAGTTCAAATTTGAACTCAAACCACGACGAGTAATTTGGAACGGAGAGAGTAGTTAACTAGTGGCAAACCATGTGATTCATCCGAGACGAGACGACAAAGACAGTCTATGGCATGGATTAACTAATACAGTAAGAGCAGGGGCATGTTTGGTTGGTGAGGTAAGTATGTACTATTCACTCCGTCCAAAAATACTTGTCATCAAAATGAATAAAAAGAGCCAGTGAAGCGAAGCATTTTGCCTGCCTCTAGAGACACCCTTCCGGAACAGCAGAATTGTTTTAATAAATGCCCCCAGAAGTAAAAAATGTTCATACAGTTTTATTAGTGTTAATGAATTTTATAAAATATTCATGATATTTAAATAAAATGAACTTAAAAATAAAAACATAAAAAGGAAAACCGAAAAGAAACACGAAAAACTGAAAGAAAAATGAAGGAAAGAAAAACTGAGGCAAACCACAGGTAAAAACAAAACTAAACCATTGTGGTCAGCTGTCCCATGAGCACCAAGGGGGCATGGTGTTTTGCTTCGCAAATAACTTGCGAGTTGCGATGTCAGCACACACAAAAAAAGGATTGTATCTTTATATTTCCAAATCTAGTATTTCTTCTAAATTCCATCAAATTTTTTAATTGGATTTTTTTTTCTGAATTCGTGTTGATTTTTGTTTCAAATTCATAACATTTTTGTTTTTGTATTCGCATACTATTTTCAACCAAAAAAACAAACGAGAAAAAATGATAAAGAAAATAGGGACAATTATATTTGAGCCCTTAGTTGTGTCACATCCGTTTGATTTGACCCTAAATTCAAAAAAACCCCGTTTCTGTCCAAGATCGTTTACTTCATTTGTGCTTTTGCCCTTTGACCGTTTGGCCAACACTTTAAAAACTTCATAACGAAGTCATACTAACTACAAAAAATGCAAATAAGATATGAAAATGTTCAGCAAAACAGCATCTATACGTACATGCCATTTACATTCATCAAAAAAGTGTTCGGAAGTCCTATCTCATTTTGAATAAATATTTCAATAAATCCTGATTTATTTTGTGGCAAACATTGATGAATCTGAAATCTGAAATTTTTCCATTTCGCACTGAAATCTGAAACTCGTTTGTACATCTTTCTATACATGATATTTTGGCATGAAAACTTGCAAGCACCTACAAAGTTTGATCATCTCTGATGTGGCATGATATTTTTGATATTTTTCTATTTTTTGATTGTACTGTTCATAGAGGGTGCCTAGGCATCCGGGAGCTGAAAATTCACTCTCAACTTGGGAGTCACAACTCTTTAATACCACCGGTACTAGCAGTAGTAGAAGAAAATGCCAAGTGCCGAAAATGGAACTGAAAATGATTATTATCAGAAATTAAAAATGAAATGCCAAATACCACCAGTACTACCTCCGAGTAATACTGGTATGCCGGTAGCAGCAATTGGTATCTGCCTAATCTAATGTAATCAAACACTGGATTGCTAATAGGTGTGCATTAGCTCCACTGCGTTCTGAACAAGTCAACAGTATGACCCTCAGCACAAAAGAACAAACTTTTCCCTTTTGAGAAGGACACAAGAAACAAACTTTGATATGTATGATGCAGGGAACTTGGGGAGTCACAACTCTTTAGTACTAGCAGTAGTAGAAGAAAATGCCAAGTACCGAAAATGGAACTGAACATGATTATTAGCAGAAAAAGGGAATGCCAAACCTAGTTGCTCCTAAGAAAAGTTGGAATCAACATGGTGACGGAATTTACAAAGGCATAATACTACTTGAACAGATCAACCTGATCACTAGAACAAATTCAAATTTATACCTTCAGCTCCGATCCAGGCACGGACAATCTGCAAGCCAGAGCAAGTGCCTGACAATTCTCCTCCATGTCAATCACGCCCGTCAGTTGACTGTATGTATCTTTTCAGTGTTACTCCACTTGTTCAGTTGAAAAAAAAATGACACTTATTTTATGAAAAACGGTTCAGAAGTAGACTTGCTCTCCGAATCAGATATGTGTCTCCTGCAAAATTACACAAAAACTACTCCCTCCGTTCCTAAATATTTGTCTTTCTAGAGATTTCAACTAGTGACTACATACGGAGCAAAATGAGTGAATCTATACTAAAATATGTCTATATACATCCGTATGTGGTAGTCCATTTGAAACTCTAAAAAGACAAATATTTAGGAACGGAGGGAGTACAAGATGCATAAGCCATGCACACTACTTTAACCACGACACTTGAATAAATTACAAGCTGCATACAAAAACAACTCTTGTGAATAAATTACAAATCTCACACGACACTTTAACCACGACAAACCTGAGGATGGAACAAGGATGGATGTCGCCCGTCCTCATAAAGCTTTGGTTGGTTCTGTTCTGTTCCATGTTGGATCACTAGTCTGAATTGCTGCCCGTAGTTGATCTTGGGAGGATTCAGATTCACCTTCCACGGCTTAAGGCAGCCAGTTCTGTCCTCTTCTACAACCACTTGGCAAGATCTACAACTCTGGATTCGGTCAACTGTCAGTTGATCACTCTGCTCATCTCTGAGTAGCCAGGGACAGTCAACACGTTACCACAGCTACTACAACTGAATTAATTAATTAATTAATAAATCATGCCCAAACACCTGTCATCTCATGTATAAACATCCAGGCTGCAGAAACTCAAGAAAAGAAATGACAAATAGTCTTTAATATCCATGCAGCCACGCTATGAATCTCTCTCCTATTTTTTTTTCTTTTTTGCGGGATATATGAATCGCTCTCTCAGTGCATAGATAGAAGTAGAGGTAGAACTACAAATAGTCTGTCAATACTATACAACATACACAATACTTAACTTTCCGGGAAGACATGGAAACACCCAAGGAAAAATAAATTCCTGATCCAACTTTTAATACATGTTGCGGCATCGCTCTGCCTCCATTACCATAAGCCTACACAGACATAGAGGGCAAAAATACATAAGAACCTGTCCTAAACTTTTTATACTGTTGCATTTTGTAGGTTTTTTCTATTTTTTAGATTTTTGGTTCCCATTTTGTTTTCTCTAAGTTTTGGAGAAAAAAATTACAATCCTTTTTTGCGCGAATATTAAATTTGTGCTTCCACGAGAAGCACATATTATCTTTTTGTAGAGCCACCGATTTGCTTCCGTGAGAAGCACTCTCTGTCTCCCAAAAATAAAATTCCATGATTTTTTTTTGCTTTCACTAGAAAAACATATTTGCTTACAAATTTGCTTCCACGAGAAGCACAACTATGCCACTCGGAAGGGGGAAAATCGTGTTTTTTTATGTGCTTCCACAAGAAGCATTGTTGCTTCCATGCAAAGTGAAAACAAATCCGTCAAATTTTTTTCTTCCACGAGAAGCACATATTTGGTTCCTCATGGAGGCAGTTGTTCCTCTCGAAAAGGGAAAAAATGCTGAAATATTTTCTTTGCGTGATTTTTTCATGAAGGCATATAGTTGTTTCCACGAGAAGCAGAACTTTGCCTCTTCTAAAGGGAAAAAAGTGGCCACGACAGTGGGAGCTCCAGGAAATCCGCGAATGGGGGTGGTGGCAGGCGGATCGGGCGAGCGGCGGCGGGTCAAGGATGCGCCGGCGGACGATGACACGCGGGCGTGGCGCTGCGGATCGGCGGCGGGGATCTCCGGCCACCGCGTCCGGCCATTGGCAG
>NC_041383.1:804770878-804772227 GCF_002162155.2 Triticum dicoccoides
CTTTTCCTTTGCTCTTGAGTGTTGGAACCTCTCCAAAGGCCTCCGCCCGCCTATACTCCGCGCGCTTGGCTACAGGAATGTCACAATCTTTGTTTTTCTTGTCCAAACGGCAGCTTCGTCGCTCTAAGAGAGAAGGGGCAGCCTCTCCCACCTGCAAAACTTGCGGCGAGCTCGACACAGTGAGAGCAAGCTCTTCGAGGAACTCCCCCCACGGAGAGGAGGCTCTCCCAAGAGGCTCATCTGCATCCATCTGGATCAGCTCCTTTGAAGGCTTCCCGGTGCAAGGTGCACTGAAAACCTTCGGCTCCTCCAGTGTCGACTGCTCAACAGGCTCCACCTCAGACATAACCATGTCAAAACAAGAAAACACCTTGGCCCGCTCCTCCACGCCTTGACTCACCATCCCAGGTAGGACAGAAGCCAAGTCAGGAGGATCATCTTCGAGCATGACCTTTTCCAAGGCAGGCGGATCATCGACGGACTGAGCCTTCTCACTCAACTCAGCTGAGCAGCCAGCCACAACAAGCGTACTACAATCCTCACCAACGGCCACAGCAGGAGGAGCAGATTCAACATTGGCAAGGTCTTGGATGCCCCTGATAGCTTCCATAGGTTCCCATAGGCTTGAGACTTGAGCAGTCCAACTCTCCACAACAGCAACCAAGTCTTGAAGAGGCTTGAAGAGCACCTCAAGACGAGCAGCGAACAAGGCCTGTAGCTCAGTGCCGAGTGCCTCCGCCTGAGCTGCAAGGAGAGGCCGCAAGGGCTCCAAAACAGCAGGAGGCACGACGGGGTCAGCCGCCGGCACGACACCATCGGTTGCAGGGCTGTCTTTATGAGAAACCACCGAAGCCCAAGTGCGACTAGGTCGATGAAGTGGGGCTGGAGGCGATCCGCTGCAGGGGAGAGGCCGCTGATGACGAGGCCCGGTAGGCGCGAGGGGGGGGGGACGACGAGGTTCTGTGGCAGGATGCCGTGCCAAGCACCCCCGCTCGCGATGGCCGGAGTGGCCACATCCCAAGCACCGGACAGGGCCGCGGCAGCCCGCGACGAAGTGGTCCGACGCCAAGCACCGAAAGCAGAGGCCGAAAGTCCTATGCTTGAAAGTGCGAGGCAGTCCAGCATCCTTCCTGGGAGGGGGAGCAGCCACCTTCTCCAGGCTCGGGCGGCGCCGTCTCCCAACCTTCACCCAAGCCGGGGCACCCGAGGCCAGAGCGGTGGGCGCCGGGGTCGGAGCCGCAGGGGCCGGAGCGACCAGGTCCGGGGCGGCCGGGGCCAGAGCGGCGGGCGTCGGGGTCGGAGCCGCAGGGGCCGGAGCGGCCGACGCCGGGTCCGGAGCCGCAGGGGCC
>NC_041383.1:804773586-804775064 GCF_002162155.2 Triticum dicoccoides
AAAGTCATATATCCTCGCGAGTGGCAATTACTACTTGTCAGGAATCAGAACATAGTTAACCACGTACGTCATGGGCTTACCACGTGATTTTGCACCATGACAGTGAACAACTAGTAGACCCATTAAAAACACTTAACCGTGTACAAACACAGCAAGGCGTAACAACATAGACCATAGATGTTCAGAGTTATGTATGATTATTAAGCGTGTTTGAGTTCTGTTGCTTATTCATCAGAGTCAAAAAATGGGTGTAGAAAAGAAACTGAGCATATATATTCTGCTACAGCCCCACATACCCATGATGAGTCATCCGTCTGTTTAGAAAGAGGGCCATACAATGAGCTATATATCCATCAAGTATCTCCCTGTCACCTTCATCATCTGAACTATCACAAACACTGTAGATATACTGTCATCTCGATTCTTCTCTAAAAAGTGACATCAATCACATTAATTAGGATGACACGCTCAGCAGTAACAGCTGCTACCATTGGATGAAGCCCAAACCCCTGACAGCCATTATCATTACAGATTCTTCAGGTTGCAGCAAAGCAATTGAAAGAATATAAATCACATAACACTCTGTCTCCATGCAGCTAGATTACCAAAATGTTTTCTCAGTACAACTAGGGCGGGCTTATAAGGCCAGAGAAGCCGTGGACTGGGATGGAGTGAGGGACATCAGTGAGGGAACGGCTCTTGACCGAGATGAGGACCGCAGAGTAGTCAACTCACAGTAAGGCAAACTGGGTCAACTTCGATGGGACAAGCGAAAGGGACAATAGAGTTAACTATGGTGGGGGTGAACCAATATTCTATGGGAAAGTCTTCTATGTTTAAGGCGGAGATGGTGCCGAGGCGGAAGATGAACCTATTCTCAGTGTCCTCATGGCGAACGAGCTCAACTGAGTTGATGGGACAGTTGAAAGGGCTGAACAGAAGGGAAATCTCACGTTCGTACGCTGAGCCGAAAACCACAAGCCCAGACCCATAGGACGACGCGCGAATCGCAACGGGAGGGATGTCCGCTCCAGCGTGGAGGGCCCGATGGATGCATGCTTGGGGGGAGGGGTGTGGAGGGTTCACAATGGCGTAGGCTAGGTTTTGGAAGTGCTCCAAGGGTGTGAATGGCATGAAAACATTGGAGAAAGCCCAGTGATGGCGTGGAGGGGATTGTGGGAACAAGGTTTCGGTTGCATCCGAATCGGTGGATTACTCCCCCGATTCGAACTCAACCTCATACGGGTCCTCCTCCTCCTCCACGGCCGCACCCGCAGCCACCTCCACTGCCTCGGTTTGCTCGGGGAAAGAGAAGACACGGTGGTTGGAGGGAGGGATGGGTGAAAGCTTAGCTTCCACGTCGGAGTCCGAGCTAGCAAGCGGGATGAAGTCGGCCATGAAGCGTGGTGGCTCAAGAGAGGAGCGAGGTGGGGAGGCGGGAATGGCAGAGGTAGCAGGAGAGCTTTGGGCGGTCGAGG
>NC_041383.1:804775383-804819028 GCF_002162155.2 Triticum dicoccoides
GTAATATAACATGGCAGCTAGGGCTTGCATGGCCATCGGCGGCAACACACCGGGTCGCGGCAGTCCCGCACCTTGTGGTCGCGAGCCAAGCATCGGAAGCAGTGGCCCATGTGGCTAATGTTTTTGGGAGGGGCTGAGGAGCTACGTCGGGGGGAGAGCTGGGGTTGCATGCTATAATAGGAAGAGATGAGGGCCAGGGCCAGGGCTGCATGGGCGCGTAGGTGCTGGCGGCAGTCCAACGGGTGCAGAGGGGACCGTATCGGGTTCCCCGTTGTCACCTCCCGTGATCTGCATGCATGGGGAGGAGAAGATGTCGCTAGCGCGCGTCGTCGACGCAGGAGATGCGGTTGACCACAGAGGCGGGCCCACGGGGCGCGACAGAAGGCCAGGAGCACATGCGCCCAACAGCGGACGGCTCCTTCTCGCAGCACGAGGAAATCCGGTGGAACGGGACAAACACCCTGTTGGAGCCAGAGGGGCATGCTGTGCGGTGCCCAATCCGAGAGCCTGCATGTGACTGAGCGACGCCGAGGGCGGCAGGCCGAGGCGACAGAGATTGACAGCGCTGACGCGGAGCCGCGGGCGACCAAGTGGCATTCAGGGGGGGGGTGTGCGCTACAGGAGAAGGGAGGCTGGCTGACTCGAGCCTCGAAGAGCCAATGGGAAGCGGGTTGGGTTCTGGGTAGGGAGAGAGAGGGGATCGTCCCATATCGCATTGGTTGTCCGTAGCGCTGAGAGCCACAGGTACGGACCTGTCTACAGAAGTAGCACGCGAGACAGAGAGAGCGGAGGCCACTGCAGCTGTAGGGGATGGCGCAATTGCCAGCGGCGGGGGCTGAGGAGGTGAGACAAGCCAAGGGGCGACAAAAAACCTAGGTAGTGAGCCGTTCGCAGGGGGTGGATTAGCATGGAAACGGACCACAACCTGCTTAAACCTAGGTAGTGAGCCGTTCGCAGGGGGTGGATTAGCAACAGAATGAACTTGGCAACGTGCAAATTAGCAACAGTAAACGAGAATAAGCGGAGATTGACAATATGGATTAGCGGGCGAGCCAGCGAAGATCCAATCCAACCATTGACCAAGGCAACCATGGCCGGCGCCGGCGGGGGCGGCGCCGGCAGGAGCACCTCAAGCCAGACCACAGTTGGAGAGGAGAGCGGCGACTCATCAGACAGAGGAGAGCATACCGGGGAGGAGAAATAGAGCATGCAGTATTGAAGCAGAGCGTCGCCCGACCCGTCGTCCCCTGGCAACGGGCGACGCAGCATGCCGGGAGTCGAAGCCGCGAGGAAGCCTGAGCGGAGAGGCCTCCCCCGCGCTAGGTCGAGGACAGAGGCGTTGGAGATGTCCGTCACCACGGGTCCCGACTGCAGGGTGGACACCGGAGTGCCAACCGCCCCGGGATGGGGCTCGGCGGCATGGGCGCCCGCCCCCATAGATGGCATCGGCGGGGTGGACGCCGGCCCGGGGGCCGCCGTGGCCAGCGGCGGTGGCGGGGCAGCCTGGTCGCCTATCCTAAAGCTCCCAGCGCCACAAGTTGCTGACCATATATATTTTTAGAGAGAGGGAGAGAGATCATGTTGGTACAACGCTATCCATCCCATCCAGTATATGCACGATGGGCAGAAACACTTCCCATAGACATCACAGATAGATTGTACAAATCATTCATGCAATCACTCCGCAGTTCCATCGCAAAAAAAATAAAAAAATAAAATCACTCTGCAGTTGCCAGGGTACAAAACGGAACCCTGGATTTTCTTCCATTCAGGTGAATGCAACTCTGTTGAGCTTCAACTGTCACAAACAGAAACACTATGGACTTACTCCGCGCTGCGCTTGAACTGTCACGAGCACAGTAGATATGCTGTCATCTCGATTCTTCTATTCTTCTCTAAGTAGTAATAAGCGACTTCAAACACATTAATTAGAATGGCATGTCTAGAACACGGTCAGAGGTAACAGGTGCTACAATTGGATGATGCCCAAACCATATTAAAAAAATCCAAGGCTCAACTCACAGCCATTGTCGTTAGAGATTCTTCAGGTTGCGGCAAACCAGCTGAAAGAATATAATTCACATAACACTCTGTCTCCATTGCGCTACATTATTAAAATGTTTTCTCAGTACAACTAGGGCGGGCTTATAAAGCCAATTACACTCTGTCTCCAATTACAACTTGAAGTAAAAGAAAGCTTAACTGAATTTGGAAACAGCAGGAAAACCTTCTTCGGGACGAACCTTTCTATATCCAAATTCGTACTTCTAAACTACTCCCTCCGTCCCATAATGTAAGACGTTTTTTGACACTACTAGTGTCAAAAAACGTCTTACATTATGGGACGGAGGGAGTAATACTCTTCACTAGTAGGGATAACTAGAGATACAGTATATATCTCATATGGGCTAGCTGCCTGGTGCAAGCTGAACTCTTGGTGTGGCTGGATTGGACCTCCCTCGTCACCTTCCACCTGCTCACATAAGTTTATAAGTACATGAGAGACATGACCGACACTTCATGTGGAGTTTCTAATATCAAGGTTTCCCATTGTCAAAGTATATATACTAGTACTATAAATCTGCTAGCTTGATTGTCCAGATCATGCAGTGTTATTGAGCGAATGGACAATCAAAGCATTATATAGCCAATACAGGAAGAAAATATATAGTTGCCAGATGTTGCTAATAGATGCAAGTATTCATGGAGTTAGTTTCTTTCCAAGTAGTTTAATGTATCACCAAAGGATATAATGGTTCCCACTGACATGAATTAAGCAGTGTCATAGCAGAAGAAGGAATTAGGAAGAGAACTGCGACTTGAAGAACTGTTAATATCAGAGAAACAATATATACCAAAATCACTAAGTGGAGGGGGGGCGTCTTCTGACCTCCATAGCTAGCTATCATCCACTTTCTCCTTTCCTCGATTTGCTTTTCGTTGTCGGTGCTCTTCCTGTTCCTTGTTTCCATCTCCTGAACTAGATGCAACTGCTGCTGCTTCTTGTTCCTCCTCTGCGGCCACTGTGAGGACTGACCAAGCAGAGCAAATTAAGATCGATGGAACCAATAGGGTATTGATGAAACAAATATAGCGAATAGATAAAACACTAATCTGAAAAAATACATTAAAAGTTGCGTTATTTTACCTCTAGATTCGATTATGTGCTGGGACAGTGCATCCCTCACCCCGACGGCGTCCTCGTCTGCTACCTGCCGCACTTGCTTGCTGTACTCCTGATCGCTCGGCATGCCTGCATGCTCCTCCTCCTCTTCCTCCTCATCCATATCTATCACTATGTTATGCAACATCCAGCACGTTTTGATTGTCGAGAACATTTCATGTTTATTACTTGGATGCCAACCTTCTCCCTGCAGGCACTTCCACGTGTCTTTAAAACCTGCCAACGCCCTCAGCGCAACGACTGTAGCTGCAGAGTGTCTCCTGTTAAATTCCACTTTGGAGTCTGAGAGTGAGCGGTCATTCTCTATCCGGTAAGGTGTGAGGAGCCAAGGTCGAAGAGGATGTCCTGCATCACCAATGATGTACTCGCCGACTTCTAATCCACCACGAGATGATACCTTCAGCTTGCTACCATTCAACCCAGTACCCCTCTCGCAGGACTTGAAGAGACTGGAGTCCTGCAAAATGATCAACTGGTTCATGCTACCTGATAGGTTCCACCAAATGTTTGTGAGCCTCATATCTGGATCAACAATGGCTTGCAGTAGGATGTTGCCGTTCTCCTCATGGCCACGGTCTTGTGATCCAAACGTGATATGAGTTGTATGTACAACACCGCAGCAGTTTGGCAGGCCATGGATCTTGTCGAACTTGCGTTTGATCTTCTCCATTTTGGCAGAGCCTGGCCAGCCCAAGTGGTGCATTGCTCGCTGGCACATAGCCTCAACAAACATCCGAGTTACCAGAGAGACAGTTGACTCATTCACACCAAGAGAGGATCCTACAGTCTCAGATGGCTCACCAGAGTTCAGCATTCTCAGAGCAATAGCCACAACATCTTGTAAAGACAACACTTTCCCGTCAGCAAAGGTGTGATTTTTTGCCATCATATCTTCAAAAAGTGGGATCTTCACCAAGCAGCAGACGTAATTGAAGGTACTTCTTCTCATTTTGTACACATACTCAAATCCTTGTGCGTCCACCATAGAAGAAGACAAGGTTTCTGCATGGATAGAAAAACAAAGAACTAGTTATACACAATCTATAATTAGCAAGGCAAGAGCAAACATATATCACTCTTAGAGGCGGACCCATGATTTGGGCATGACCAGGCGTGAACCGTAGCAGCGAAAAAACGTCGACAAATTATAACCACCCACCCCAAATAACACCACCACAAATGCTGATGAAATTAAGATGACATGGGCATGTATCAAAATGCACTCAACCCCATTATCCATTTCATCTTCTATTTCTATGTACTCAAATTGGAGAAAATCAATTAATCCTGAGAGCAGAGCATCAATTAGTGCTAGTATCTCACGACCATGCCAATGCAAAGTTGCAAACTGATGCACTTGCATACTAGTGGCTGGATGATTGATCAAAGCCTTGATCAAATTGTTGGTGAGGGATACCTATACTAGCTAGGCCCAGTCTGCCCCGGGTGCAGTTCCGTCCCTGATTACTGCTCTAGGTCTGTTGGACTCAAGGTAACCTAGTAACCTAGGAGAACAAGTAATTAAAAAGGGAGTGCAACCAAATCAGAAATGATAGCCATAAGTTGAAGAATCCACATGTACAGTTGCATGGCTAAAACTTAACTTAATTAGTTGCATGTTGCGTATAAAATATATTTAGTCACCACGCACTACAAATATATGGTTGAAAGGCGGGGAATAAAATGAAATGAACTTATAAACTGATAGATACAAAGTGCCCAAACAAATTAAGGCAAATTTCATATCTATAATTTTACCTTTAAACACATTAGATCGGCTAATATTTGAATCCAACTCGTAGTTGTCTCTTCTCGTGTACAAGATGTACCATTTTCTTGGGTTGTTTCCTTCAGCTGCATATGCCTTGGCATGCTCCACATGGCTGAACTTGTCCCACTCGATGCCAGATTGTCCCGCGGCTACCGCAGAGAGCAACCATAGTCAACAGAATAACTGCAAATGCCTTAGCTTAATGTCTCGCATGTATTCTGGAAGTTTTTCGATGGTGTAATCCTTCAGGACTAGCCTCTCGAGGGAAGCGGTACACTCTAGTACCTTCAACTTTGGGCAGTTCATGATGGCAACCTTCTGCACATTTGGGAGATTGGTGATCCTCTTCAGGTTGGGGCAGTCATTAACTGTAAGCTCAACCACAGAAGGAAATCTCTCAATGTAGCTAAGGTTCTTGACATGTTCTAGACATAATATTTTCAAAGAGATTGCATTGGAGGCAAGGCCTGGAGGAACATGCCTCAGTCTGCATTTATTGAGCACAAGCTCCTCCAAGCGAGGCATGGCTTGTACTCGCTCCTCCCACTCCCACTCCTCCCATTCCACCATTCCGATGAAGATCAATTTGTTTAACCTTGGAAATGAGGCTTCCCCCACCTGCATGAATTCAGTCCCTACATGTTTGATGCATGGAGCACGAGAGACCTGTAGAAAGTGCAGACTGGGCAGCTGGCAGAGCCCATTGGGAAGTTGTGTGCAACAAGCAAGATCATAAAAAAAATATAGTCTTCAAGTTGTCAAGGGGCACCATTGATGTGGACATCATCCATCTCGGAAGTTGCCGGGCAAAATACCCGTAGATATGAAGATATTCTACACCATGTGGAGGGCAGAGCTTATCGAAAACCTTCTCAATTCGTTGCTGCTCTTCCTCAGAGACACTTTCCTTCTCATTGACTAACCCATCATCTCCCAGTTTACTAGTGCAGTTTAGGTATAGCCTGATAAGGTGCATCTTCTCACCGATCCTAGCGTTAGCAGCAAATGAGGCAGCAGATACATTCTCTAATTCGGTTAATTCGAGAACTCTGAGTTGAGAAATAGGCCCCAACTCATCCAAACTACCCCAATCACCATCCATGTGTGCTCGAAATATATTTAGTCTCCTCATATTTGTCAGACCACTAAACCCTCTAGGTACCATACTTGCTTGGGGAAGTGAAAGTAACCTCAGCTGGTCAAGCTTCACAATGCTATGAGGAAGACTCACCAATTTTGTACATCCAAAAAGGTCAAGGAATTGCAACAGTTTGATCTGGCCAATGTTCCCCGGAAGTACAGATATATCAGCATTTACTAGTGCTAGATACCTCAGGTGCTTGAGTTGATGCAACGATTCAAGCAATACAACCATATCTGCAGATTCTATATGCAGAGCCCGCAAACTAGAAAAAGTAACCAATGAATCACCAGGCATCATCTTAATCTGGATTGTTGAGGTCAATGTTCTTGCTGATTGATGCACCTGTAGTAATTTCCAATCAAGTTCAACTGACTGTGATTCGCTAGTTTCTATGGACAACCGAAGAAACTTTTGTGAACCAAGTTTAGCAATAATATCATTATCTCCGTCTTTAGCTACGAGTGCTTCATCTTTAGTCATATACTGAGAAAATGAACGAACAACATCATGCATGTGGCAAACCGATAATTCAACATACGATTTATCTGGCTCTATAAGGTTCCTAGATACTAACTCCTTGTAGTAATTTCTTCCCAGTTCTTCTAAATCACCGGAGTTTCCATGAATAAATCCTTCGCTTATCCACATTGCCACGACTTGCTCCATATGAAAATTTCTACTTTTAGGAAGAAAATAATAGTATAAAAAGCACTGCTTCAGGTAAGAAGGCATATATTCATAGCTTAAGTATACTGTGTGGTTGAGATCATTGGGCATTTTAGTTGTTGACCATTTAGAATCATCCAAAACATGCTGCCAGTCACGACGTAGCCCCCCTCTTTCACGCAAGAGACCTCCCATCACTTTAATAGCAATTGGTAAACAACCACATTTCTGTATAATTTTCAGTCCGATATCCTTTAGCGTATTGATGTGATCTTCATCTATCTCAGTTGAGCATACCTGCGAACATACAATACAAGGGACCAATACATTTAATTAAATATGTACCAAGATCCTCTAAGGCACTCAGTTTTACTTCGTCTGTAAACTATTGTGATCTAAAGCATCCTATATTAGTTTACGGGGGGATACCTCTTAAGAGGACTAGTTGATGTATCTATCCATTTATCAAGGTATGTTTGGTTATGTACAGGAAGTGCATGCCAAAAAGAATGGTTATTAATTTATTTAGTATTTACTTATCTTTCTCCGACATACCGAAGATTTCTGCAGTGGCTTCCACATGTAACTTATATACTTTATGCGTACATAACATTTTTTATTTCCCTTTCATTTTACAAGATGGAACACACTGCTGGAAGAATATACTTGGACACTACTCTCTCATCTCTGTTTATAGGAAGTAACTCCAAATTTAGGAGAAATCATATGTTTTATTCATTTTCATATTGTATGATAACAAGAAATTATCTTATCTCTCAAGTCTCTAAAATGCATAATACTACGCCAAACATTAATTAGTAAATTTGCATGCAAATTTTTTAGCAAAATTCCTGCCAACTTCTAGTCTAGTTATTTTGGTGCTATATTCTTTTGTTGTACTGTCAGGGGTTCACCGAAATTATTATTATTCTATCTTGAAATAACTTTTCATATATATAATGTCCTATGACACTGTTGAGTAGTTGCGCACTTAGATCTTCATCCCATATGTTGGAAAACGAGACTAGATATTCACAAAAGGTTACTTACTACATGAATATACGACACAGGTAAACATGATACATATATAATTATCCAAATTCTTAATTATTTCTCAAGCTTGAATAAGCAAAATCTAGGTGTCTTTCAATGTATCTCAATAGTTTTGTGGCATATTTCCTTGTTTGGCACCATGCTTTGTTGGCACTTGCAAAGTAATCTTAGCCTTACAAAATTACTGACAACCTCTTATCTCCAAGAGATAATAGTACATAGAAGTCACTAAATTACATGTAATAATTAATGGCTCATTAATTTGGGAGAATTCTAACATTTCTTGTACTACCTCCGTCCGGGTTTATTAGGCCCCCTTGTATTTTGTGCCAGATTTTGACCATCTATATTATTAAAATATATAAATTACATGATACAAAAATTACACCATTATATTTGTGTTTGAAAGAGCTTTCCAACAATATAATTTTTGTGACATATAGTTTACATTTTATTAGTTAAATTTGCAAGTGAAACTTTAGCACAAAATACAATGGGGCCTAATAAACCCGGATGGAGGGAGTAATTAACTACATAGTAATGTTAGTAAGTAGATGAAGATAATGAAAGATATTAGAGTTTAATTAAGAAAAGACCTTCTTCTTGAGCAATGACCAAGCATCCTCAGGCACTAATGTGTCGACATGGTGGTACGGCCATATAGCTCTCATCCCTCGGGCAACACCTTCATCTCTGGTAGTGACAAGGACTCGGCTGCCTGAAGCAGCAACATTAACTAAGGGTATTTTCAGCACGTCATCCCATGCTCTATGGTTCCACACATCATCCATTACCAAAAAGGTCTTGTGGTCAATCAATGTGTTCTTGAGGGTTTCATGAAGGCTGGTCTTTGCACTTTCCGGCGGTTGGGCATCTCCTCCAGCTTCAATGATGGCCCTTCTCAGCAGATCAACATGACTGAAGTTATGGTTGACGCTCAACCATATCTTTTTGCTGAATTCACCTTGGATTGCCTCATCATTGAAGACCTTCTGGGCGAGGGTGGTCTTGCCGATCCCACCAACACCTACGATAGCAACCACCTTGATGCTATTGTTGACATCCTTTCGCGTCTGCATGATTTGGGTCACCAGTGCTCTTGTGTCTTCCTCGACCTTGTCTCCAACAATAGCCGACCGGTCAAAGTCCCCTACCTTCTCCTGGCTTGGATTACCATGGTGAGAGGCATCGATGTTGCTGCAATGATCCTCATAGGACCCAAGATTGATAAAGTTGAAAGCAGTGCTCCGTTCCTTTATATCGTCAAGCCTCCGATTGAGCGTCTTGATGCGGGTGCTGATCTCACGAGCATGGAAGGGGTTCCTCATGCAGAAGAGCAAGGGATTGAAACACCCTGCGTTTACCAAGGATGGTCCATGCTCCATGGCCTTGAGCTGGCAGAGGTCAAGGATATCAGTAGCTTCGTACGTGGCACGCTTGAGCAGCCCCACCCACTCCCGAATAGTCTCATCAGTGATGTTCCTCCTATCGGCATCGGCCAGGAAGTTCTCGAGGTCCCGAAGCTTGTCTCCCATCTTGTCGATCTCGCCGGAGACACCCAACATCGTCTTCACCTCATCTGTTGCTGCCTGCGTGAGCATGTCCACCAGGTAGGACGCAAATGCATCCAGCACCATCGCCATTGTTGCTGGTTAATTTTTCTGCAATAGCGAGGTAATGTCAATTTCAAACAGAGCAAGCTTAGTTAGCTATGTGTGAAGAGAGATAAACCACACTTGAACTGACTCACCAACCTCTGAGATGGATGGACGACACCGATGTCGAGAAGAGATCTTGGGGTCAGCGTGGCGGCGATGGAGAGGAGAGGTTGGGTTTACGATTTAGCTAGCGCGTCACCTCCAGGAGCAGCAGCTCAGATCCTCGTCCGACGTGTCGCACCTGGAAGCAAGAGCTCACCTCCTCCTCCGGAACTCGGCCACCGCGAGCAGCAGTTTTGCTCCTCCGCCAGCACGCCGCCTCAGTGCGCAGCAGCTATGCTTCTCCTCCGGAGCGTCTCACCCCCGTGGAGGTATAGCAGCCGCAGGAGGCAGAGTAGCTGGTTGTAGCACCAGGTGCTCTCCGGCAAAGGCAAAAGGCAGTGGCGGAGCTGGGTGGAAGTTGACGGGAACGGAGTAATAACAGTGGCAGGCAGATGTATTGGACGGGCCGGCCTAATTAAGTACTCCCTCTATAAACTACTCCCTCCGTCCCATAATATGAGAGCATTTTTGGCACTACACTAATACCAAAAACGCTTTTATATTATAAGACGGAGGGAGTAATATTGATCTAAACGCTCTTATATTGGAACCAAAGGAGAGCCTGCACCATATGGCTTGTAGTAAGAGTAACGTGGTCATAAGGATTCAATTGGAAAATTAGATCGATCTGGCAGTTTCAAGAAGGTAATCAAGATGGAAGACATAAGTAGCAGAGGGGCGGATCTAGGATTCAACTTGAACGTAATAATACTAGCAAACAGCTGCGCTTAATCTTTTGAGGCTGGTCTTACTAGGGAGTAACTTAGACTAGTAACATGCATATGTTACTGCTTCCTTCGTCTAGAAATACTTGTCGTAGAAATAGATAAAAAAATGAATGTATCTAAAACTAATATACATTTAGATACATCCATTTCTCCAACAAGTATTTTCGGACGAAGGGAGTACTAGTCTATGTTATTACCTTTATAGTGAGTAGTAATATGTGTAGTGTTATACACCACTTCATTTATTATTTCGTAGACTCATCTGGCATCGGGAACCGCTATGTGATGGCAACATATTATGTTACTCTATTTATCTCTCTTCTTTTTAATTACTTGTCACATCATTTTTTTTGCTTACACGGCTTGCATACTACCTATCTCGCCGACTGCCATACAATCAAGTTGATAACATTGCAATTAGGTGTTTGATTGCATTCACATTCAACAGATTTTGGGTATTTTACTATCGTTGATGGTGAGTTTTGTGTCACATATGGTTATTTCCAAAAAAAATGTTAAAAAATCTCAATGATTGAGAAAACCATCTGCAGCGCAGGAGAGAATGCTTAAAGTATTGTTTAACTGCTCCATACAAAAAAATAGTACTGCTCAACTTGCTGATCTAGAAACTTGATACAAAGGCTTGTGGCATACGTCCACATGGAAGGTTGTGTTCCTACAAAAGATAAGACAATAAATAGGACAAAGCGCATATATATATATATACTTAGACATTTAAGTTTATCGAGGCCGGATGTGTGCTCAATGTGCTTGTATCGCTTGATGCAACATTTTGAATTAATAAAAGCTGCCCTGTATCCAAAGAAAAACTTTGTATATTTCATGGATAACCATGCCAGCAGAAAGAACCAGCCGGCCGGTCTCAGTCTTGTTTAATATATGTAGATCATCTCAGAGCATGGTTACTTCATAACATGAGGAGAAGAAATTAACCCCTGCATCCCATAATGTAAGACACTAGAGAGGGAGTAAAACCCATCTCAAGTTGATGGAAATACCAGAACCTTGTAAATTGCATGAAATACAGTTAACATTTGATAGAATTGTAAGCAAGTGTTTGATCACATTAATATTCAGCAACTTTCGGCATTTTATTTGTTTTTCATGGTTTTTAAGAAATCTCAATGACTGAGAAAACCCTCTGCATCAACAGAGAGGATGCTTAAACTATTGTTCAATTGTTCCATTAAAAACAAAGTAGAATTGCTCAACTTGACACTCTATAAAATAGAAAATAAAGGTTCATGGTGTAAGTCCACATGGAAGAATGTGTTCCTACATAGGATATGACAATAAATAAGAGAATCTATATATATATTGTACATTTATGTTTTATATATACTTAGTTTTTTATCTTACATCGACATTGTAATTATAACACATGATCGGTTAGTGGCAACACTAGGACCTTTATAATTCACAAGAAATATAAACGATTTTCTACAACATTGTGATTAGGTGTGCGGTCGCATTCAGACTGAACAGCCTTGGGAATTAATATTCCCCTTGCTAATGGCTGTTAATTTCATGGAAAAAACATACAAATCTCAATGATTATGAAAGCCCTCTGCAGCATGCGAGAGAATGGTTAATATATTGTTCAACTTGCTGCTTTATAAAATAAACATGGAAGATATGACGATAAGCAGGACAAACCAGATGTAATGTACATTAGGTACGTTATATTTTTAGCTTTGTATGAGCTCAAGAGGTACCCTCCAAAAATATGTATGGTTGTCTTGAAGATACATCAGCACTGATCTAAGCTTAATTAGTGTCTTGATTAGTGAAGTGGTGTCTACGGCACTCTGACCTGCCCAACAATTATTGCTGTACACCTGGCTGATTCTGCCCTTTTTTGTGTGCATATATTTGTAACCTCGTGTTTTGCCAGAAAATAGCTGAAGAAACTTTCTAACTGAGGCTATCTATCCGTCATTCAAAGTGATAAAAAGAGTAGTCGGGGAGAATTGAAAGAATGGGGTTTGCTATGAAGAAGATTACTCACCCCTGGTGTTGAGTCAGTCTACCCTGATTCCTGAAGCAAAAGACTGTTCTTTTCTACAGCAAGAGCTCGACTACCATTCAAAAGCCGGGTGATGCAAGCTAGATCGATTTTAGGATTTGCCGTCGCACTCAGATCGAGCTGGATAACAGCAGGGTGATAGCAACTCAACCCTAAAGTATGTTATGTGTTGTTTAAGCCCGGCTGGCCTGTCGGCCGATGACTGATTAATTGTGTGCCTCGTTCTTATCCATCTAACCACATGCACTGCGGTTTTTGCGTGGTGCAGATTCAATGAACTGGCAAGGATTGATTAAGTCCTCCATCGATATGTGGCGTGTTGTCTAGCTAGCTCTTAGGCTATATGACAAATCAATTAATATTTGATGCAACTGCTGCCTTGTTAACAAGAATGACTTGCGCTCGTCTAGCTTGCAAGTCTTGTTTGAATACATAAACATTTACATCATAATTAGGTAGGCAACTAGTTGATGAGAGATGCATGGTACTTTCCTTGAGATTAGATAAGTCTAGTTTTATTACTCTACCTTTGGGGCAGGCAGGAAGTAACATTACCTTGTTTGAATACATACAATTTACATCATAATTAAGTCGGCACCTGTGATAGTGTTAGAAAATGTCTTACATTATGGAACGGAGGGAGTAATTAGGTAAGGCACCTAGTTGGTGAGAGATGCAGTGAAATTTCCCTGAGATCTTTCAGCTAGGTCTAGTTTATTACCACGGGGCAGGCAGGAACTAGTATTATTCATTCAAGACCATCTGTCGGCATGAACTGATCAATGGCGGGTGCAAGGAAGGTACTAGCGTCTGCAGTTTTAGAGCACTACCCTACTCTTTGTGTCGATACCATCAAAAATAAGATAACAAAAGGATTCTGTATCGAATCGACAGAATGCCACCAAAATCAAGAAAAAGTAATTGTTGCATGTAATTTAGGGCAAAAAAGGTAAATAACTTAATAATTGTCGGTGGAAAGGGGAGATGGCAACTGACCATGCATGCCTCGCTGCTGTCGTCGCAATGCCCCGCAATCTCCTCTGCTATGGGGAATGGGAGCCTCGGTCGCCGTCGCCAGACGCATTTGGATTTGGCCGGCGGCGAGGAAGCCGATAAGGTCGGAGAGGCAACGACTATGTGCATCTAGAATCTTGGGGAGGGTATCCCACAAGCAAGTAACACTTCATTTCCACAACCCGGCCCATAAGGCCGACCATCTATCTGGGGAAGGGGGACGAGACCGGCTGTTCTTTTTTTTTTCTTCTCTCTTTTTTTTAGTCTGAAATGAAAAATATGTTTTTTTTTTCTGAATCCAACTTTCACAGTTACTCTAGATGTACTGCCAACTTTGTACTTACCAAAATAGCAATATTGGACACACTAAGATTATACGTAATGCGGCAAACGCTGGCAGCTGCTACTGTCCAATAGTGCCAAAACACCTATCATAAACATACAGCACTCGCTGCCATTATATATGTTTGCTGAATCTTCAGTTTACAGCTACCAAGGATACTAATAATCTTCAGTTTTACAGCAAGCATGCAGCACACATTAGTAGTCGGTTTCTCCACCGCATAAAAGCTTGCTGTCGATAATATAAATTACACAAAACATGCTTTTCACATACATAAAAGGTCATTTTACTACCCAGTTTTATTGCATTAGATCAACCCTCAAACAATTGCATGATTAAGATCTGATTAATATGTGGGTTTTGGGAAGTAGATGAGGTAGTGCCTATTACCTGTTATATTATCAAACCCTTGAGAGTTATTTCTACGTTTGCTTATATTGCCATGCTATGCTAGTAGACGTGGATTGAGTGAGTGAATCCATGACAGATGTGAGATTGTTAATTAATAGTTTATTTAAGGTGACAACTTTAATACACATCTGAGTGGATTGAGGCACCTGGGTATTTCAGCGATTGCCTGTTTCTTTTGGACCGCCACCCAGACTCAAAGGGATCATGAGATTATTCATGATAAAAACTTCCGTGTGCAGCCACAAGCTACTATGGGCTCTAGCATAGTTGATTAAGTCGTGTGAACTCTTACAGTGGTAGACTAGCAGATATAAGGGATGTAGGTTGGTACTGTCTACCCGATCATAAGGTGCAAACGCTTCTGAAAGACTATGTCTCGGTGACCCGTTTCTCAAACAAGTGCGAGAAATCTAACGGAGGAGATCGAGTCTTGTGGGGAAAAGTGCGCAAATCTCTGCAGAGTGTATAAACTAATCATGGTTAGCCATGTCCCCGGTTATGGACGTTTTGAGTATCTAGTACTTGGATTATCATGTGAATCTCATCATATTACTTTAATTTAGTTTGTTGGGTTTAATGATGATGTTTAATTGGGATTGAGATGATGTCTATCTTCTCAATGTTTAACAACCACCATGATAGTTAAATAAAATTTATTCCTTTGCAGTAGGGAAAAATTGGCTTTATGCAAAACAGTAACCATAGAGCTTTCCACCAGCCATATATGCATGTAGTATAGCATATTTCTGTTCATTACTCTCTATGTGTTACATTGTCAGCATATTCCATGTGCTGACCCGTTTTTAGTGGAGACAATAAGTGTGTGATTGCTACTCTGTTATAAATCCTTCAAGTACTGTGCGTGTCGGCATTACTGATCCAGGGATGGCACTGAAGCACGGAGATCAGACTGTTTGAGGTCTGGTCGCTACAAGATGGTATCAGAGCACACGCTGACTGTAGGACACGACCACTAAGCTAAAGCCCTAGATCACTACTCACTCTTCTCATTTTCTGACTCCTCATCTTTTCTACTCTTTTAGGATGGCGGATGAAAGGAACAAGTTCACGCAACCGGATGAAGATACACCCTTTGGACGCCACTTGAAGGAAGTCACTAAATACCTGAACATCGGAGTACCAAGCTTCACCGGGACCTACATCGTCACTCTACCAGAAGAGGAGCGTTGGATGATTCAAGTTCAAGTTCCAGGAAGGACGTTCATGCCAGTCACCGAGCCCATAGAGTTTTCCTTTGATGCACCAACCTGGAGTCTAGGAAAGAGTATGGCAGCCCACATCACAATGGGACGCATTGGAGAAGTTTACCACAAGGATCTCAAGGATACTATTTACCAGATTTGTGGGCGCCGAGATGAGCAATGGGAGATGATCAGCACCCGGAAGGATAGATCAATTGCAACTTTCATCCAGGAGTTAAACCAGCACATTCGTCGCCAGGAGAACCAGATGTGCGCAGGCATGATAGTCTAAAGAAGGCCATGACCAAGATCATGGAATTGGAGGAAGAACTCAAGTCTACACGCGATGGATATAAGGAGGAAATAGCAACACTCGTGGAGAAGAATGAATATCTGAAGAAGATGAAGGTATTTATGGGATTTCCCGCAACTGGAGGAGAAGACGATGATTGCACTTGTCCAAAGAACTACATCGTCATCGACGACACTGACTCGGACCCAGACGATAGCGATGATGACTATGTTGATGAAGCTGGAGCATATATCATGGAGTCTTCAACAGAGCAGTTTTTCTAGTCGACCACCATAATAGTAGTAGTATTTCCCCCATTTATATAGTATAGTCCGAGCACTTTTGTAACGATAGTTAGACCGTTGTATGCCCTTGTTTGAATTGAATGAAGTGATTTTTGTTTGCATTTGTCTCATGTGCTTAGGGGTAGTGTTTTCTCTCTAGACCTTGTTCTATTCTATATTCTCATATTTTCTAAACCCTCAGATGCCTCCGAGACGTGACAATGGATTTGCTTTCCCACCGGAGCTCACTCAGGTGATCCAGCAGCAGAATGCATTGATGCAGTTACTAGTCCAGAACCAGAATCAGGGGAACAACAACAACAACAACCCACCACCACCACCTGTTGATCACTTAACCCATTTCCTTAGACTGAATCCGCCGGTGTTCTCCAGTAGCACCGAGCCAATAGTTGTAGATGATTGGCTCCGCAAGACAGGAAGGGAGTTGACCACTGTAGGATGCACAGATGCGGAAAAGGTGTGTTTTGCCGTACATCAGCTTGGTGGACCCGCAGCATCATGGTGGGAGAATTTCACAGCCACTTATCCTATCAACACTGTCACATGGGATCAGTTTCAGCAGGCTTTTCGTACTGCCCATGTTTCATCAGGAGCTATGGCCATGAAGAAGCGCGAGTTTCGCAATTTGCGCCAAGGAGGACGTACTGTCAGCCAGTATGTGGATGACTTTAGTAAGCTTGCACGTTATGCCCCAGATGACGTAGCTACAGATGCAGCTAAGCAGGAGAAGTTTCTGGAAGGACTGAATGATGAGTTGAGCATGCAGTTGATGGTAGCAACCTTCAACAACTACCAGGAGTTGGTAGATAGAGCTCTCATGATTGAAGGGAAGCAACAACAGATTGACAACCGCAAGAGGAAGTATGGACAAAGGAAGTACAATTCTGGAGCTCAGTAGAAGCCACGTTTTACCCCGAAATCGGGAGGACATTTTCAGCATACCCATGGAGGAGGGAGCTCGCACAATCATAATGGCCCCAATGGGAATGGAGGAAGCAACAACCAGAACCGTACCAACCCATCAACCCCAGCCAAGAGAGACATGAGCCAAGTCACTTGCTTTAAGTGTCAGAAGACTGGACATTATGCCAATGAATGTCCTAAAGCCCAGAATGGAAATGGCAATGGAAGCTCTGGGAAGAAGTCGAACCCTTTCAACAGGGGACAGGTGAACCACGTTAACGTGGAGGAGGTTGAAACCCAACCAGATGTAGTAATAGGTAAGTTTTTGGTTAAGTCATTTACTGCAATCGTTCTTTTTGATACTGGTGCATCGCATTCATACGTATCAAGGGGATTTGTGGATAAGTATAAATTGCCAACCCAAGCCCTTAGGTCACCCATGTTAGTAACCTCGCCTGGAGCAGAGTATATGGCTAGTTTATGGTGTGATCGGTTGCCATTAAGGATTGGTAACTACGTGTTCCCCTCGGACCTAATAGTATTGGAATCGCAAGGATTGGATGTGATATTAGGCATGGATTGGTTATCGAAGTATGGAGGGAACATTGAATGCGCCAGTAAGTCAATTTTTCTTACCACCCCAGAAGGAAGAAGGATCAAGTATGTATCCCGGCATGTGCCGAAGAGGACTCAAGTAAATTCCTTATCAGGAGTTGTACAGGAGGAAGTACTAGTGGTAAAAGATTTCCCTGACGTATTTCCAGAGGAGTTGCCAGACATGCCATCGGATAGAGACATTGAGTTTTTGATTGAGCTTTTGCCAGGCACAGGGCCAATATCTAAGAGACCATACATGATGCCCGCACAAGATTTGGAGGAAATTAAGAAGCAGATTCAGGAGTTATTGGATAAAGGCTATATTCTCCCAAGTTCTTCACCTTGGGGATCGCCAGTACTTCTAGTGGAGAAGAAGGATGGATCATTGAGGATGGTTGTTGACTATCGAGGATTGAGCGAAGTGACTATCAAGAACAAGTACCCACTGCCGATGATCAATGATTTGTTTGACGAATTTCAAGGAGCTAAGGTATTTTCCAAGATCGATCTGCGATCAGGATACCACCAGTTGAAAATTTGAGAGTATGATATACCTAAGACGGCTTTTACCACCTGGTACGGGCTGTATGAGTATACCATTATGTCATTTGGTCTGACTAACGCGCCTGCATATTTCATGAACATGATGAACAAGGTGTTTATGGAGTTTTTGGATAAAATCATCATGGTGTTCATTGATGATATTTTGGTCTACTCGAAGAATGAAGAAGAGCATAAGGAGCATTTGCGTTTGGTACTGGAGAAGCTCAGAAAACATCAGTTATATGCCGAGTTCAGCAAATGTGAGTTTTGGTTGAAGGAAGTTGGATTCCTCGGACATGTTATATTCGGAGAAGGAATAGCAGTAGACCCCACCAAAGTTGTCACTGTAACAAATTGGGTAGCACCAACAACAGTTGGATCCGGAGTTTTCTTGGACTCGCAAGATATTACCGGAGGTTCATTGAGAATTTCTTGAAGATTGCGAAGCCCATGACAGAGTTGTTGAAGAAGGATACCAAGTTCAAATGGACTGAGGAATGTGAGGCTAGTTTCCAGGAGTTGAAGAAACGTTTGGTTACATCACCCGTGTTGATTCTGCCGGATCAGCGCAAGGATTATGAAGTATATTGCAACGCTTCTCGTCGAGGACGTGGAGCAATGCTTATGCAGGAGGGAAGAGTTGTTTCGTATGCCTCACGACAGCTTAAGCCCCATGATTTGAATTATGCTACACATGATTTGGAGTTAGCAGCCGTTGTGCATGCATTGAAGACATGGAGACATTTTCTCATCGGAAACCATTGTGAGGTGTACACGGATCACAAGAGTTTGAAATACATTTTCACGCAGAAGGAGTTGAATCTCAGGCAAAGGAGATGGTTGGAGCTCATCACGGATTATGATATGAGACTGCATTATCACCCTGGAAAGGTTAACGTAGTAGCCGATGCGTTGAGCCGCAGGAGCCATGTCAACACACTCTTGACCGGAGAGTTACCAAAGGAGTTAGCCGAGGATCTTCGCGAGCTATGTTTGGAGATAGTTCCGAGAGGCTATGTAGCAGCTTTGGAGATTCAGTCAACCTTGATGGAAAAGATCAGAAAGGCTCAGAAGACTGACAAGGAGATTGCCTCTATAAAGGAGAAGATGAGCAAAGGAAAAGCTAAAGGATTTCAGGAGGATGAGAACGATACTTTATGGTTTGAGGACTGTGTTTATGTGCCCAATGATCCAGAGATCAGGAAGTTGATTCTACAAGAGGCCCATGATTCGCCATATTCGATTCACCCAGGAAATACCAAGATGTATCTGGATTTGAAGGACACTTTCTGGTGGACCAAAATGAAGAAGGATATTGCGGAGTACGTAGCTGTTTGTGATGTGTGTCAGAGAGTAAAGGCAGAGCATCAGAAGCCAGCAGGATTGCTACAGCCATTGCCGATACCCGAATGGAAGTGGGATAAGCTAGGCATGGATTTTATCACTGGATTGCCCAGGACTCGTTCAGGCTATGACTCGATATGGGTTGTAGTCAACCGTTTGACGAAGGTAGCGCATTTCATCACCGTAAAGACCACTTACACCAGTGCTAAGTTGGAAAAGATATACATGACCAGGATCGTATGTTTGCATTGGAGTTCCGAGGAACATTGTATCAAATAGAGGAACCCAGTTTACCTCAAAGTTCTGGAATCAGTTGCACAGAACTTTGGGTACCAGGCTAGAGTTCAGTACATCCTTTCATCCGCAGATGGATGGACAGACCGAGAGAGTCAATCAGATATTGGAGGATATGCTGAGAGCTTGTGCGCTAGATTATGGATCTAGTTGTGACGACAATTTTCCATATGCAGAGTTCTCTTACAACAATAGTTATCAATCCAGTTTGAAGATGGCCCCTTTCGAAGCTTTGTACGGAAGGAGGTGCAGGACCCCGTTGCTGTGGGATGAAGTTGGAGATCGCCAGTTGTTTGGACCAGATTTGATTAAGGAGTCTGAACAGAAAGTGAAGTTGATTCGCGATAGGCTCAAGGTAGCCCAGTCCAGGCAGAAAAGCTATGCAGATTCAAAACGTAAGGAAACAATTTACGAAGTCGGAGACAGAGTTTATCTTCGTGTGTTCCCTATTCGAGGAGTTAAGCGCTTTGGAGTTAAGGGAAAATTAGCGCCACGTTTTGTGGGACCATACAAAGTTTTGGAGCGTATGGGAGAAGTTGCTTACAAGTTGGAATTGCCCGAAGGATTTTCAGGAGTTCATGACGTGTTTCACGTATCCCAGTTGAAGAAGTGCCACACGGAGATGGCTGATATACCGCTGAGAGATACAGTGCCACTGGAAGCGATTCAGTTGGATAGTGATTTAACCTACGAGAAGAAACCAGTTAAGATTCTCGGGTATGCTAGCCGAGTCACTCGCATCATGGTTATCAAGTTTTGCAAAGTTCAGGGGAGCCACCACACCGAGGATGAAGCCACCTGGGAGTGAGAGGAAGATCTGTTGAAGGACCACCATCACCTATTTTCTAGCCAACCTGAATCTCGAGGGCGAGATTCATCTTAAGGGGGGTAGGTTTGTAACATCCCAAATTTTCAATTTGGAATGTTATACACTAGATCATCATTGCATATCATATTTTATTGTTTTTGGCTTGATCCAGAAATTCTACGCAACTCAAGGACCCTCGGAGAGAGTTGGGGATTTCGTTATTTTCATATTTGGGTTTTCTCAAATTTTGAAAATAGGATCATTTGATTTTATTTATTTTTATCTTCAATTATTTCTATTATAAAAAAATAGGAGAGAGGGAATAAAATGACTTTCCCAAAATAAAGAAATATTGAGGATTTAATAAAAAATCAAATAAGATTTTATTTCGGAGTTTTTCGCTATTTTATTCGAATTTAGGAAAAAATGCACGTTTTTCAAAACTGCATTTTAGGGCCAAGAAAATGTTCATCTCGTCCTAAATATTTTATTTAAACGGTGAAAATTTGATTTGGCATTTTTAGAATTTTATTTTATTTTCTAGGATTTTTTTCTTTTGTTCGGCGGAATTGTTTAAAAAAAGTTTCCACTGCCTGATTGGGCCGAGGCCCAGCCGAGCCGGGCTGGCCTCGCCAGCGCGCCGCCAGCCCCGCCGTGTCGCTGCTGGACTCGGGGAGTCCGACCCCGAGCCTGTAAGTGCATCTAGTGCCCCTTAGTGATTTTGGTGTATTGAAGACTTATAGGTTAAGAGACTGATGCGTTTGTGAGTGTACACAGGTCTATAAGTCTATGAGGAGTTGAGATTTACAGAGAATGTCGACCCCTAAAAATGAAGTTCTTCGAGTGAAGACTTTTGATTTCTGAAGACTTTCTGAAGACTTTGAAAGTGAAGAAATTGGTGTGACCTTGAAGACTTAGTTATCATTCGAGGAACATGAAGCGCGAAGATTTTTGTTTTCATATTTTCATTTTCTCTTTCTCGAGTCATAGGAAACACCATACTGTTAAAGGGGGTCGAGGAAATACTAAGGAGAAATTTCCATGTGATGCTCAACTCAAATCCTACACCTACCAATCCCTTCGAGTGAAGCCATTGGAAATCTCGCACAGTTCAGTCATATTCTTCAGTGACAGAGACGAAGCTCTTCTGGTCTCTGAGGAATTTGTTCTGACTGGAGAGTTAGGAATTTGCCAGTGCGGATTGCCTACAAAGTGAGGAACATGATAGCCCTGAGGAATTGGAACCTCAAATATTCTGACCGTTGCTGTGCTACGCGCCAGCCGTCCCAAATTATCTACCCACCTAACGGTCATATCAGACAAGGGCATTTATGTCTTATCATGTCGGGCTGCTCCCCGGCTATAAATATCCGCCCCCTACAACCACTAGCTGGTTGGCTGCTCCTAGAGAAACTGACACTTGTCATTTGAGAGCAACCCATCCTCCGAGGACTTTGAGTGAAAATCATCAAGTGAGAAAATCCCAAACCCAAACCTACAAAACCCCAAGTGATTGAGCATCACTGAAGAGATTGATCCTGCGTGGATCCGACGCTTGTTTCTTTTGAAGATTGTGCTTCTCCTAGACGGTTAGGCGTCAAGGTCTAAAGCATCCAAGAGGAATTGTGGATCGCCGAGTGATCAAGTTTGTGAAGGTTCGGAAGTCACCTGAAGACTTACCACGAGTGGGGCGAGGTCGGTGTGACTTTAGCTCAAGGAGAATACGGTGAGGACTGTGTGTCCGGGCCTGGGTGTCCTCGAGTTTAAATACTCAGCCGCTCCAACCAGATGTACAACTGAGACATCAGTTGGAACTGGTCTACCAAATCATTGTCTTCACCGAGCCTACTGGTTCTATTTCCTCAACTCTTAAATTCCTCATGTATGTTGTTGTATGCCTGTTCATATCTGTTTGAAGACATTGACTGAAGACTTTCTCATTTTCCTCAGATCTATTTCTTCACTCTGTTCGTCTTCTTCCTCGTGTTATCCTATGTTTACACTTTCTGTACTCTGTGCTTGTCTTCATTTCATCATGATGACTATGTCTGTGTTCCTTTGTGTTCCTTTCTGAGTACTTATTCCTCTGCAAGTAGTTCTTCATTTAGGAATTTCCTCACCAGCAAATTCCTCAGTGAAGAATTTATAAAAATTGCCTATTCACCCCCTCTAGTCGATATAACGCACTTTCAATTGGTATTAGAGCAAGGTACTCCCTTGTTCTGTGTGATTTTGGTTTAACCACCTGGAGTTCTAGTTATGTCGACCGCAAGTATGATCAAGGTCTCTGCTGGGTGTCCTACCTTCGATGGAACGGACTACCCCTGCTGGAAGAATAAGATGCGAATGCATCTTGAAGGAATTGACAATGATCTCTGTTACGTTGTGGAAAATGGTGTTCCCTCAGTCACACCTTCTCTGAATGCTGCTGATGTGAAGAGATTCAAGCAACTCGACTCTCAAGCGAAGAATATCATATGTGGCCATCTGAGTAAAGGGCAGTATGGTAGAGTGAGTGCTTTGGAAACTTCTAAGCTTATCTGGGATAGGCTCTCCAAAGTAAACGAAGGAGTCTCAACTCAACGTGTCTCTCGTGTTGACGTTCTTCGCAATCTCTTCAACCACTTCAAAAGACTCGACAATGAAAATGTTCAGCAAACCTTCAATCGCCTCACGGATATCTCCAATGAGCTTCAAGCGCTTGGCGCCACTGACATAACCGACATTGAGGTGGTGAAGAAATTGCTGAGATGGCTCGATTCTTCATTTGACACTTTGGCACTGATGATTGAAGAGCGTGGTGATTACAAGTCACTTGATCCCGCCGATATCCTCGAGAGGCTAAACACTCATGAGTTCCAGCTTGCTGAGAAGAGAGATCTCTATGGTCCGAGCTATGGCAAACCACGTGCTCTGAAGGCCAAGGCAGTCTCTGAGTCTGAGGAAGAAGACTCTACCAGCAGCCTTGGTGATCCTGAAGAACTGAGCCTGGAACTAGCACTCCTCGTGAAGAAATTTCAGAAGTTCTCAAGACGTGGTCGCTTTGGAAAATCCTCAAGGAGCAACGATTCCTCATCCGTGACTACAAGAAAAGGCTATGCCACAAATGCAAGAAGCCTGGTCACTACATTCAAGATTGTCCTCAGTGGGACAAGGAACTGAAGAAGAAGAAATACAAGGATTACAGTTTTGATGACGCCAAGAAGAAGAAGAAATCTTCAAAGTCTTCATCATCAAAATCCTCAAAGTCTTCATCTCACAAGAAGAGCAGCTCCAAGAAGGCTCAGGCATTCATTGGCCAGGAAATGGATTCTGAGGCTGAATCTGAGGATCATGAGGAAGAGGAGGCATCCGAGGAGTCTGAGTCTGGTGTGGCAAGTCTAGCTCTTGCTACCGCATTTGTCAGCAAGTCTATCTTCAACACTGAAGAAAATGGCAACACCTACAATGCTGATGAAGGCAATGATGACTACGCTCCCACCTATTGCTTCATGGCAAAGGGTGCTAAGGTAACTAAATACCCCTCCTCTGAATCAAGTGAGGATGAATCTGATGAAAATCTTAAGCCTAGCTAGTCTAAACTTTCTAAGATTGATGTGAAACAACAAAAGGCTATTGAAAAGCTTCAAAACATGCTTGACAAAAGTGATGATATGTTGGGTGATGAAATGGACCGCACTAAAGACTTAACTGGAAATCTTCAGAGACTCCAGTCTAAGTTTGACAACCTTCAAACTCGTCATACCACTCTGTCATCTGAGCACGAAAAACTCTCTTATGAATTTCTTCAAAGAAAGCAAGATCTTGAGAAGCTAAGAGTGTGTTATGAAGATCTTCAGAAGGAGCGCGATTCATTACTTGCTCAACATATCAGCGCTACTCTGGAAGAATTTGTTCCCCCATGTCTAAAGTGCATTGAACGTGAATCTGCTAATTCTTCACCTGAATGTTCAAATGCTTCAAATGTTACAAATTCTTCACCTGTCTCTGCTATCATTAATTCCTCATCTGAGGACATTGCTAGTACTACTAATGATGCAGGGTTGAAGCAATTGTACACAACAGGCATGTACAAAAGTCTCAAAGGGCATCAGATTCTTTGTGATGTGCTCAAAAAGCAGATCCTCAACAGAAACCCTAGGAAAGAGGGTATTGCCTTTGAGAGGAAACTCAATGCTGATGGAAAATATTGGAAGCCTGAGCAGTACCCCAAAACCTCATGGGTTGCTGCAAAGGGACCTCCAGTTGATCCATCCAACTTATCTAGCTTTACATGTGAATCTCCTCATTCTTTCGATGAGTCATTTGACTCTAACTATAAACTGTTCAAAAATCAGAATGGTGAAGTTTTTGCTAGATATGTTGGCACTAACTGCAGGAACGGTTCCCCTATGAAGAAAATCTGGGTTCCCAAAAGTTGTCTTGAAAGTCTCTAGGTGAATGTCCTCATGACACCACCTGTGAAGAAAAGGAACCCCAGATCCAATTCTTCATATGGACCTAATTCTTCACATGGATCAAATTCCTCAAATGGATCAAAGTCCTCATATGATCATCGTCGTGCTAACCCTTCTATTTCGCAGGGAGCTAAGGGCTATGAATATGCGCATTATTCTTAAAATCATTATGTTCATAAGTCCTCAAAGAATTTCTCTGCTTATTCATATGCTTACCCTAACCACTCTTATGTGAAACGAAGCGGACTAGCTTCTATGCCACCTTTCTCATATAGTGCTCGCAGAGTGATGAATTCTTTGCCACACCTTCAGATGTGGGTGGTGAAAAAAGAACTAATCTCTTATGCAGGGTCAGGTCTCCAGACGTGCTCAAAACATCTAAAGAATTTGCTGGAGACCTGAACAGTGCCTGAAAGGACGCATGCTAATCATGAAGAAATGAATTTTCATTTCTCACGTCCTCATACTGTTTTATCTATGCTATTGCTTGATGAAATTGAAATGATGATATTGATGTCATATTCTTCACTGATGAAGTATATGAGTTCGTAAGTTGCACTAATTCATCTTCAGGATGATCAGCCCAAAGCAAACGAGTGGGTCCTCGATACTGGATGTACAAATCACATGACGGGTGACAAGAATCTATTGATGGATGCTCCTTCATCACCGTCACATCTGAAGCATATCATCTTCGCTGACAAAGGCAAAAGTCAGGTATTGGGTCTAGGAAAGGTTGCGATCTCAAAGGATTGACACATGGACAAAGTCATGCTTGTCGAGTCCTTAGGATACAACCTCATGTCTGTCTTAATGCTTTGTGATCTCGATATGGTTGTTGTCTTTGGAAGATATCATTGTGTTGTGATCATGGAAGCTGACCATTCCAAAGTCTTCGAAGTCTTTAGAAGAGGAGATCTGTATATTGTTGATTTCTCTACAGGACCACAACCAGCCGTGTGCTTACTTGCAAAAGCTTCAGAAGGCTGGCTATGGCATCGACGACTTGGTCATGCTGGCATGAGGAATCTGCACACGCTTGCGAAGAAGAAGCATGTCATTGGCATTGAGAATGTCAAATTCCTCAAGGATCACTTATGCGGAGCTTGTGAAGCTCGAAAGCTGAAAAAGGCCAAGCATCTCCAGTGAAGACTGTCATGACTACCACTCGTCCATTTGAATTGCTTCACATGGATCTCTTTGGTCCTAATCATTATTCTGCTGTTTCAAATGATGCATCTCTATATGGCTTTGTTATTGTTGATGACTATTCTCGTTACACATGGGTACACATTGTCACTTACAAACATGAAGTGCAGGAAGTCTTCAAACAATTTTCCTCGAGGGACTCAACCAACTTTGGTGTGAAGATCAAGAACATCAGAACTGACAATGGGACCGAGTTCAAGAATTCCGGTCTTGATGGCTATCTTGATGAACTTGGTATTACTCATGAGTTATCTGCTCCTTATACTCCTCAGCAGAATGGCGTCGTGGAGCGCAGGAACAGAACTCTCGCTGAAATGGCTCGCACTATGCTTGACGAATACAAGACGCCTCGTCGCTTCTGGATTGAGGCAATTGATACTGTGTGCCACGTCATTAACAGGGTATATCTTCACAAATTCTTCAAGAAAACTGCTTATGAATTCCTCACTGACAGAAAGCCAAATGTGAGTTATTTCAAAGTCTTTGGTGCTAAATGTTGGATTAGAGATCCTCATCACACATCTAAATTCTTACCGAAAGCACATGAAGGTTTTATGCTTGGTTATGGAAAGGACTCGCACACCTGCAGAGTCTTCAACAACGTTCTTCACAAAGTTGTTGAAACTGTAGATGTGCGGTTCGATGAAACTAATGGCTCGCAAAGAGAGCACCTACCTTCTGTGATAGATGAACCAGCACCTGAAGATTCTATCAAGTTCAAGGCTACTGAGGATGTCATTCCTACCGAAGAATCTGCTGAAGAATTCATTCCTGATCGTGATTATTACCAAGCTGGCGCACTTGAAGAAAATGGTGCTGAAGAAAATGCTCCTGAAAGGAATGCTGATCAAATTCCTCGAAGACAACCCACTCATCCTCGCATTGCTAACGAAGTGCAAATTGAGAAGATCATTGATGACATTAAAGCACGAGGTCCTCTCACTTTCTCAAAACCTTCACAACTATCTAACTTTTGTGGGCACTTTGCTTTTTTCTCTATCTCAAAGCCCACTAAGGTAGATGAATCATTTCTGGAGCCTGAGTGGATTCAGGCTATGCAAGAAGAATTACATCAGTTCAAGCTCAACAATGTCTGGGAACTGGTGAAACGTCCAGATCCTCGCAAGAACAACATCATTGGCACAAAGTGGATCTACCGCAACAAGCAAGATGAAAATGGCCTTGTGCTGAGGAATAAGGCACGACTTTTAGCTCAAGGCTACACACAGGTTGAAGGAATTGATTTCAATGAAACTTTTGCACCTGTTGCTAGACTTGAGGCTATTCGCATATTACTTGCTTATGCTAACCATCATAATATCATCTTACAACAAATGGATGTGAAAAGTGCATTCCTCAATGGTAAGATTGAGGAAGAAGTATATGTTGCACAACCCCGAGGTTTTGAAGATCCAAAGAATCCCGACAAAGTCTTCAGACACAACAAGGCCTTGTATGGCCTCAAGCAAGCCCCTCGGGCGTGGTATGACACTTTGAAGGAATTCTTCATGAAGAATGGCTTCAAACCCGGTTCACTCGACCCAACTCTTTTCACTAAATCTTATGATGGTGAACTGTTTGTGTGCCAAATATATGTTGATGATATTATCTTTGGCTGTACTGACCATCGTTATAGTGATGAATTTACCTATATGATGAGGGAAGAATATCAAATGTCTATGATGGGAGAATTGAAATTCTTTTTAGGTCTTCAAATTCATCAATAGCGCAATGGTATATTCATATCGCAGGAGAAATACCTCAAAGAAGTATTGAGGAAATTTGGCATGCAAGATTGTAAAGGGGTCAAAATTCCAATGCCCACAAATGGCCATCTATGCACTGATGAAAATGGTCAAGACTTCGATCAAAAGGTATACCGCTCCATGATTGGCTCTTTATTGTACCTATGTGTATCTAGGCCAGATATTATGCTTAGTGTTTGCATGTGTGCCCGATTTCCAGCTACACCGAAGGAATCACACCATAAGGCTGTGAAGCATATTCTTCGATATCTAGCTCACACACAAACACTTGGATTATGGTATCCCAAGGGATCTTCATTTGATCTCGTTGGATATTCAGACTATGACTATGCTGGCGATCGCGTGGACCGCAAGTCAATGTCAGGCACTTGCCATGTCCTCGGACGATCTTTGGTCTGTTGGTCCTCGAAGAAACAGAACTGCGTGTCTCTCTCCACTATAGAAGCTGAGTACATTGCTGCTGGATCATGTTGTGCTCAATTGTTATGGATGAAGCAAACTCTCAAGGACTATGGCATCAACATGAAGAATGTACCTATCTATTGCGACAATGAGAGCGCAATCAAGATTTCTCGCAACCCAGTTTAGCACTCGAAGACAAAGCACATCCAGATTCGTCATCATTTTCTTCGCGATCATGTGTTGAAGGGCGATATCTCCATCTGCCATGCAAGAACTAAAGATCAGCTGGCCGATATTTTCACTAAGCCCTTGGATGAGAAGAGATTTAGCAAGTTGCAGTGTGAGCTAAATATCCTAGAATCTTCGAATGTTCTCTGAAATAGGACACTCATCCTAACACCTATGCTGACTTGATGACTTAGATGCGCAACACACGAAGTAACGTTTTTCTTCAATCAATGAAGACTAACCCTCTAAGTGTGAAGAAATTAATGAAGAAATTGATTCTCAGAGCCCTACGACAATTGTACGCGGTGTCTGAAATCAGCTTTCTTATAAGGTGGGTTACTCCACCACCCAAAGTTGAAAATCTTCAATTTGAATTTTTCTTCGTTTTTGAAATTCCTCAGTTTGTCAAATTCTTCAACTTGAAAAGTCTTCACTATTTCCGTCAATTGTCTTCAGTTGAATATATATATACATATATATATATATACATATATATATATATATATTCACTTATTGCTAATTCTTCAAGTTGACTTTTTTTTTCGCTAAGTGAATGTGATCGGACCCTTTCCCCCTCTATGATGAACTCAATCTAATCTTTTCACAAATTCATCATGTGCGTTCTGATTTGAAACTCGTTCAAAATCTTCACTGTGTCCTTGACAGCTGAAGAAATTGCGAACGGAAACTTAAAACTTATCTTATCTAAATTTTCGGCTTTGCCGCTCAAACCGTTCCGCTTCTCACGACAAATACTTATCTATTCACCCACGATCCTACATGATCGCCACCTCACAGTACGTGGGTGACACATGTCACGTGAATGGGAAGAGCCAGGGACACGTTCGTCCGAAATCCTCGGGCGCACAGTTTTTCACTGCAGCTATAAATACCCCTGTCTTCTCCTCACTTCACTTTTACTCCGCTCGACCTCTCTCTCCTGCTCGAGCTTCCCAAACCCTAGCGCCGCCGCTACTTCATCGTCGCCGGTGAGGAAGAGCTTCAGTGCCTCGACCTCGTCGCCGTCGTACTCGTGCCGGTTGCGGATCTCTTCACTCCGCCGCCGTCGTAGCCGTCTTCCTCTGCCAAGTTAGGGCGTGGAAGATCTGAACGGACGAACTTCACTTCTACACTTCCCAGTTCGTCGTGTTCTTCACTTCGGGTAATTAAAAGTACCTTTTACTACCCGCTTTGATTCATGTGTTTTTCCTAAAACTCCTCAAAGGTGTTTATTCTTCAAATCTTCACACACTAAACACCTCACATGTTATCTGTTCTTGATTCGTTTCTCTAAGCAATGATTTTTTTCAAGATTCCTCAATTGTGTGGATTTTCCAATCTGTACAACTCTGGAACCTAAGATAAAGAAAGCTTAGTGAAATTCTTCAAGCTCATCGGTCAAATTCCTCAAACCAATTCTCTTTTTGAAAATCTTCTAAGAACGCATATGACCTTTCCACATTCCTCGCAACTACACTCTGTTCACAGGTACAAATGTCTGCTGCTGAATCACTAGGTTCTCATCAACTTAACTCATTTGCAGTGTTCCTCGAAGAAAAGTTGCATACATCTTCAGAAACTTCAGTTGTTAATCCTCAGCTGAAGAAAATGGCTGACGACAAGAAGCCACAGAAGGGAGGAAAAAGGCCTGAGGTCAACACAACGTTTGAAATCCCTGAGGATATATATGCTAGATATTGCACTCCAGATGAGGCCAAGTTTGGCAAGGAGGACAAGAATCAGCGCAAAGTGCGCATACAACGAATTGAGAGGAGATGGGCACGAGAATGGAGGGAGTACATGTATGTTACTCCCAAGTACATGAAGAAATTCACGCTCAACCCTCCATGCTCAAGACCTCCATTGAGGCCTGGCCAACTGGCAGATCCCACCATCCTCAAGCGCGGTGAGGACTATGCTGCTGAATGGGCTAGGCGCCATGCCACACTAGCCAAGCAAGAAAAAGAGGCAGTGAGGAATTTCAATGAAGATTCCGCTGCTGCTGCTAACGCTGCTGAGGCCTCTGGTAGTAAGCCCAGGAAGGCTATGCCAAAGAAGCCTGCCTACAAATCCAGTGCTTCTACTTTAGTGCCCTCACGGCCAAGCTCCTCAGCAATGGCCTCACGGCCAGCATCTTCAAAGCCCTCACGGCAAATTTCTCAGACTGCTCCTCCTCCTCCAAAATCCTCAGTTCCTCCGACAAAGTCTTTGGCTGCTACAACAAAATCTTCGGCACCTGTGCATCTTGCTACGTGCCAAAGGACTCAAGGCATCTCTATTGCCTCAAGAGCATCTGCTAGCTCCACTTCTGCACCAAGTTCCTCAACCGGACCATCCCTGCTGAAGAAAAAGGCCACTGCAGGACTCGGCTTTCGCCCAAGTCCTCACAAGAAGCAGGTTGCCTTCCAAATCCCCTCCGATGACAATGAGGATGATGATGAAGAACTTGCTGAAATCATCAGGGACATGCAAGCCAAGGGCGCTAGAGCCAAAGGTAGCAATGTGCCACTACTTTTGGATCCCAAGTTGATCCTTGACTTCATTGACTTATGGCACAAGGACCCCACTCCACCTTTGCCGGAGATGAATCTCACTCCTTGTCAAAGTCATGTTGTGACTCACTTCATCGAGGAAGAGAAGTGGAAGTATCAAGAAGGAAGAAGGCTAAAGAAAGCGCAGTACATCGCTTCCTCAAGGACAATGTCGTCACACTTACTCCTGAAGAACTCATTGTTGTACAAGCTGAAATCAAGAAATTGAGTGATGAATTCGATCGGTATCATGCTGATTGGAAGAGCGCAAAAGTTCGTTTCTCAATCTGACAAAGACTTTCTCTTCAACTGCCACTGCTCCGGTGCAAGTTGAAATTCCTCAAGCTGAAGCATCTGCCCAGCCCACTGAGGAACACGCCAGCACTGCTGATGTCAGTATGGCTGTTGAAGAAAGTGAGAATACCAAGGCTGATGACTCCATTCTAGCCGCTGATGATATTGCCACGGCATCCACTATTGATGCACCTAAGGAAAGTGAAGAAGACAGGGCAACTGCAACAGTTGTGCCTAAAGAAACTGCACCTCCTGCATCTACACCAACTCCAGTCCTTCCATCTGCATTAGATGTGAAGAAGACAAAGGCTGCAGAACGTGTAGCGATGAAAAAGAGGAAGGCATCAACTTCTTCAAATTCTTCAGCTCCGAAGAAGATGAAGACGCTGATCAGATCAATTGACAATCCAATTGATGCCGTTCCTGTCTCCTCAATGCCATCAAAGGACCTTGTTCCTTATTGTGAAGAATATGAGATTCCCAAGGAATCTGATGAAGAAACTCCATCTGCTGCTTCAACAGATCAGTTGGACGAAGAAATTGAAGTGGACAAGCTCCCTTAAACTCCAGTCATTTCCTCACCTATGCCTCAGTTCACTGCTGAAGAGGCAGGTGTTGAAGAACTTGAAGATAAGGATGTGGACATCGGATGTACCACACCAGTGATGAATGCTGAATCTTGGGAAAGTCAGCACCCCAATTCTCCTCTGTTCACTCCTCTCCAAGCTCTTCCTCAGTCCCCAGTCACTACAGAAGCACAATTGGAATCTGATGAACATCGTGCAACCCCGTCCGTCAATAAGGAAATTCCAGCCACTAGTGCTGATGAAAATGTGAATGAAGAACAGATGCCTCAGGCTGCACCTGCAGAAGAAACTGAAATTCCTCAGCATGAGGAACCTGAGATTGCGATTCCTGAGGTGATACTGCAAATCACTGACACTCCTCAGCCCAAGCCAAAGAATCCCTTCTCCAAGAAGCCAAAATTCAAGGCTGATGATTTCTTCGGCGAGCATGTATTCTTGACTGAATTCAACCCTTATGAGAATGCTCGTCTTAGAAGGAAGCGTTTCTGGACTGCCATCCAGGCAAACTTCATTCCTCAGTTCTTTTTGACAAGGACAAAATCTTCGATCATGAGCACATTCCTCACGTGGACATGGAATCTATGCCATGCTTCACGCCGGTTCTCAGTCTGCTTCATGATGCAGGCTTGCTAAATTTCTGCATTGACATTGTTGATTGGAATGAAGAGCTTATTCTTCAGTTCTACGCAACTTTGCATATCACAGGCGATGCTGCTGACGTCAACTCATTGGTGTTGGACTGGATGACTGAAAACACTCTCTACAAGGCACCAGCCACTGAATTGCTTCGTGCCTTGCCAATCAGTCCTCCACCAGAAGGCACTCGCTGTCTATATGATGAACGTGAACTTAATGATCATTATATGCAAGTTCTCATTCAGCCGCTGAAGCTAGGACAAATTCACAAAGACCAAATTCCTCGTGAAAGATTTGCTGTATGTGCCCAGAACCATATACCGCATTCTGACGAAGAATATCAGCCCAATCAAAGGACATGATTCTTCAGATGAAGAAATTGTGGGGATGATGAAGAATATGCTCTTCAACATCATGCATGGTATCCCTATCAATTACCATGATTTCTTCGTGAGGACTCTTGCAAATGTTATATCCGGAGAAGGAATAACAGTAAACCCCACCAAAGTTGTCAATGTGACAAATTGGGTAGCACCAACAATAGTTGGATCCAGAGTTTTCTTGGACTCGCAGGATATTACCGGAGGTTCATTGAGAATTTCTCGAAGATTGCGAAGCCCATGACAGATTTGTTGAAGAAGGATACCAAGTTCAAATGGACTGAGGAATGTGAGGCTAGTTTCCAGGAGTTGAAGAAACGTTTGGTTACATCACCTGTGTTGATTCTGCCGGATCAGCGCAAGGATTATGAAGTATATTGCAACGCTTCTCGTCGAGGACTTGGAGCAGTGCTTATGCAGGAGGGAAGAGTTGTTTCATATGCCTCACGACAGCGTAAGCCCCATGAGTTGAATTATGCTACACATGATTTGGAGTTAGCAGCCGTTGTGCATGCATTGAAGACATGGAGACATTTTCTCATCGGAAACCATTGTGAGGTGTACATGGATCACAAGAGTTTGAAATACATTTTCACGCAGAAGGAGTTGAATCTCAGGAAAAGGAGATGGTTGGAGCTCATCAAGGATTATGATATGAGACTGCATTATCACCTCGGAAAGGCTAACATAGTAGCTGATGCGTTGAGCCGCAAGAGCCATGTCAACACACTCTTGACCGGAGAGTTACCAAAGGAGTTAGCCGAGGATCTTCGCGAGCTATGTTTGGAGATAGTTCCGAGAGGCTATGTAGCAGCTTTGGAGATTCAGTCAACCTTGATGGAAAAGATTAGAAAGGCTCAGAAGACTGACAAGGAGATTGCCTCTATAAAGGAGAAGATGAGCAAAGGAAAAGCTAAAGGATTTCGGGAGGATGAGCACGATACTTTATGGTTTGAGGACTGTGTTTTTGTGCCTAATGATCCGGAGATCAGGAAGTTGATTCTACAAGAGGCCCATGATTCACCGTATTTGATTCACCCAGGAAATACCAAGATGTATCTGGATTTGAAGGACACTTTCTGGTGGACCAGAATGAAGAAGGATATTGCGGAGTAGGTAGCAGTTTGTGATGTGTGTCAGAGAGTAAAGGCAGAGCATCAGAAGCCGGCAGGATTGCTATAGCCATTGCCGATACCCGAATGGAAGTGGGATAAGCTAGGCATGGATTTTATCACTGGATTGCCCAGGACTCGTCCAGGCTATGACTCGATATGGGTTGTAGTCGACCGTTTGACGAAGGTAGAGCATTTCAACCCCGTAAAGACCACTTACACCAGTGCTAAGTTGGCAAAGACATACATGACCAGGATCGTATGTCTGCATTGGAGTTCCGAGGAACATTGTATCAGATAGAGGAACCAAGTTTACCTCAAAGTTCTGGAATCAATTGCATGAAACTTTGGGTACCAGGCTAGAGTTCAGTACATCCTTTCATCCGCAGACGGATGGACAGACCGAGAGAGTCAATCAGATATTGGAGGATATGCTGAGAGCTTGTGCGCTAGATTATGGATCTAGTTGGGATGACAATTTGCCATATGCAGAGTTCTCTTACAACAACAATTATCAATCCAATTCGTAGATGGCCCCTTTCGAAGCTTTGTACGGAAGGGGGTGCAGGACCCCGTTGCTGTGGGATGAAGTTGGAGATCGCCAGTTGTTTGGACCAGATTTGAATAAGGAGTCTGAACAGAAAGTGAAGTTGATTCGCGATAGGCTCAAGGTAGCCCAGTCCAGGCAGAAAAGCTATGTAGATTCAAAATGCAAGGAAACAATTTACAAAGTCGGAGACCGAGTTTATCTTCGTGTGTCCCCACTTCGAGGAGTTAAGCGCTTTGGAGTTAAGGGACAATTAGCGCCATGTTTTGTGGGACCATACAAAGTTTTGGAGCGTATGAGAGAAGTTGCTTACAAGTTGGAATTGCCTGAAGGATTTTCAGGAGTTCATGACGTGTTTCACATATCCAAGTTAAAGAAGTGCCACACGGAGATGGCTGATATACCGCTGAGAGATACAGTGCCACTGGAAGCGATTCAGTTGGATAGTGATTTAACCTACGAGGAGAAACCAGTTAAGATTCTCGAGTATGCTAGCCGAGTCACTCGCAGCAAGGTTATCAATTTTTGCAAAGTTCAGTGGAGCCACCACACTGAGGATGCAGCCACCTAGGAGCGAGAGGAAGATCTGCTGACGGACCACCCTCACCTATTTTCTAGCCAACCCGAATCTCGAGGGCGAGATTCATCTTAAGGGGGGGGGTAGGTTTGTAACATCCCAAATTTTCAATTTGGAATGTTATACACTAGATCACCATTGCATATCATATTTTATTGTTTTTGGCTTGATCCAGAAATTCTACGCAACTCAAGGACCCTCGGAGAGAGTTGGGGATTTCATTATTTTCATATTTGGGTTTTCTCAAATTTTGAAAATAGGATCATTTGATTTTATTTATTTTTATCTTCAATTATTTCTATTATAAAAAATAGGAGAGAGGGAATAAAATGACTTTCCCAAAATAAAGAAATATTGAGGATTTTAAAAAAATCAAATAAGATTTTATTTCGGAGTTTTTCGCTATTTTATTCGAATTTTGGAAAAATGCACGTTTTTCAAAACTGCATTTTAGGGCCAAGAAAATGTTCATCTCGTCCTAAATATTTTATTTAGATAGCGAAAATTTGATTTGGCATTTTTAGAATTTTATTTTATTTTCTAGGATTTTTTTTCTTCTGTTCGTCGGAATTGTTTAAAAAAAGTTTCCACTGCCCGATTGGGCCGAGGCCCAGCCGAGCCGGGCTGGCCTCGCCAGCGCACTGCCAGCCCCGCCGTGTCGCTGCCGGACTCGCGGAGTCCGACCCCGAGCCTGTAAGTGCATCTAGTGCCCCTTAGTGATTTTGGTGTATTGAAGACTTATAGGTTAAGAGACTGATGCGTTTGTCAGTGTACACAGGTCTATAAGTCTATAAGGAGTTTGATATTTACAAAGAATGTCGACTCCTAAAAATGAAGTTCTTTGAGTGAAGACTTTGGATTTCTGAAGACTTTCTGAAGATTTTGAAAGTGAAGAAATTGGTGTGACCTTGAAGACTTAGTTATCATTCGAGGAACATGAAGCGCGAAGATTTTTGTTTTCATAGTTTCATTTTATCTTTCTTGAGTCATAGGAAACACCGTACTGTTAAAGGGGGTTGAGGAAATACTCAGGAGAAATTTCCATGTGATGCTCAACTCAAATCCTACACCTAGCAATCCCTTCGAGTGAAGCCATTGGAAATCTCGCACAGTTCAGTCATATTCTTCTGTGACAGAGACGAAGCTCTTCTGGTCTCTGAGGAATTTGTTCTGACTGAAGAGTTAGGAATTCACCAGTGCGGATTGCCTACAAAGTGAGGAACATGATAGCCTTGAGGAATTGGAACCTCAAATATTCCGACTGTTGTTGTGCTATGCGCCAGCTGTCCCAAATTATCTACCCACCTAACGGTCATATCAGACAAGGGCATTTATGTCTTATCATGTCGGGCTGCTCCCCGGCTATAAATATCCGCCCCCTACAACCACTATCTGGTTGGCTGCTCCGAGAGAAACTGACACTTGTCATTTGAGAGCAACCCATCCTCCGAGGACTTTGAGTGAAAATCATCAAGTGAGGAAATCCCAAACCCAAACCTACAAAACCCCAAGTGATTGAGCATCACTGAAGAGATTGATCCTGCATGGATCCAACGCTTGTTTCCTTTGAAGACTGTGCTTCTTCCAGACGGTTAGGCGTCAACGTCTAGAGCATCCAAGAGGAATTGTGGATCACCGAGTGACCAAGTTTGTGAAGGTTCGGAAGTCACCTGAAGACTTACCACAAGTGATTGGGCGAGGTCTGTGTGACTTTAGCTCAAGGAGAATACGGTGAGGACTGTGTGTCTAAGACTGGGTGTCCTCGAGTTTAAATACTCAGCCGCTCCAACCAGATGTACAACTGAGACAGCAGTTGGAACTGGTCTACCAAATCATTGTCTTCATCGAGCCTACTGGTTCTATTTCCTCAACTCTTAAATTCCTCATGTATGTTGTTGTATGCCCGTTCATATCTGTTTGAAGACTTTGACTGAAGACTTTCTCAATTTCCTCAGATCTATTTCTTCAGTCTGTTCGTCTTCTTCCCGTGTTATCCTGTGTTTACGCTTTCTGTACTCTGTGCTTGTCTTCATTTCATCATGATGACTATGTATCTGTTCCTTTGTGTTCCTTTCTGAGTACTTATTCCACCACAAGTAGTTCTTCATTTAGGAATTTCCTCACCAGCAAATTTCTCAGTGAAGAATTTATAAAAATCGCCTATTCACCCCCTCTAGTCGATATAACGCACTTTCAATTGGTATCAGAGCAAGGTACTCCCTTGTTCTGTGTGATTTTGGTTTAACCACCTGGAGTTCTAGTTATGTTGAACGCATGTATGATCATGGTCTCTGCTGGGTGTCCTACCTTCGATGGCACGGACTACCCCTACTGGAAGAATGAGATGCGAATGCATCTTGAAGCAATTGACAATGATCTCTGATACATTGTGGAAAATGGTGTTCCCTCAGTCACACCTTCTCTGAATGCTGCTGATGCGAAGAGATTCAAGCAACTCGACTCTCAAGCGAAGAATATCATATGTGGCCATCTGAGTAAAGGGCAGTATGGTAGAGTGAGTGCTTTGGAAACTGCTAAGCTTATCTGGGATAGGCTCTCCAAAGTAAACGAAGGAGTCTCAACTCAACGTGACTCTCGTGTTAACGTTCTTAGCAATCTCTTCAACCGCTTCAAAAGACTCGACAATGAAAATGTTCAGCAAACCTTCGACCGCCTCACTGATATCTCCAATGAGCTTCAAGCGGTTGGCGCCACTGACATCACCGACCATGAGGTGGTGAAGAAATTGCTTAGATCGCTCGATTCTTCATTTGACACTCTGGTACTGATGATTCAAGAGCGTGGTGATTACAAGTCACTTGATCCCGCCGATATCCTCGAGAGGCTTAACACTCATGAGTTCCAACTTGCTGAGAAGAGAGATCTCTGTGGTCCGAGCTATCGCAAACCACGTGCTCTGAAGGCCAAGGCAGTCTCTGAGTCTGAGGAAGAAGACTCTACCAGCAGCCTTGGTGATCCTGAAGAACTGAGCCAGGAACTAGCACTGCTCCTGAAGAAGTTTCAGAAGTTCTCAAGACGTGGTCGCTTTGGAAAATCCTCAAGGAGCAACAATTCCTCATCTAGTGACTACAAGAAAAGGCTATGCCACAAATGCAAGAAGCCTGGTCACTACATTCAAGATTGTCCTCAGTGGGACAAGGAACTGAAGAAGAAGAAATACAAGGATTACAGTTCTGATGACGCCAAGAAGAAGAAGAAATCTTCAAAGTCTTCATCATCAAAATCCTCAAAGTCTTCATCTCACAAGAAGAGCGGCTCCAAGAAGGCTCCGACATTCATTGGCAAGGAAATGGATTCTGAGGTTGAATCCGAGGATCATGAGGAAGAGGAGGCATCTGAGGAGTCTGAGTCTGGTGTGGCAAGTCTAGCTCTTGCTACCGCATTTGTCAGCAAGTCTATCTTCAACACTGAAGAAAATGGCAACACCAACAATGCTGATGAAGGCAATGATGACTACGTTCCCACCTATTGCTTCATGGCAAAGGGTGCCAAGGTAACTAAATACCCCTCCTTTGAATCAAGTGAGGATGAATCTGATGAAAATCTTAAGCCTAGCTACTCTAATATTGCTAAGATTGCTGTGAAACAACAAAAGGCTATTGAAAAGCTTCAAAACATGCTTGACAAAAGTGATGATATGTTGGGTGATGAAATGGACCGCACTAAAGACTTAACTAGAAATCTTCAGAGACTTCAGTCCAAGTTTGACAACCTTCAAAGTCGTCATAACACTCTCTCATCTGATCACGAAAAGCTCTCTTATGAATTTCTTCAAAGAAAGCAAGATCTTGAGAAGCTAAGAGTGTGTTATGAAGATATTCAGAAGGAGCGCGATTCATTACTTGCTCAACATATTAGCGCTACTCAGGAAGAATTTGTTCCCCCATGTCTAAAGTGCATTGAACGTGAATCTGCTAATTCTTCACCTGAATGTTCAAATGCTTCAAATGTTACAAATTCTTCACCAGTCTCTGCTATCACTAATTCCTCATCTGAGGACATTGCTAGTACTACTAATGATGCAGGGCTGAAGCAATTGTACACAACAGGCATGTACAAAAGTCTCAAAGGGCATCAGATTCTTTGTGATGTGCTCAAAAAGCAGAGCCTCAACAGAAACCCTAGGAAAGAGGGTATTGCCTTTGAGAGGAAACTCAATGCTGATGGAACATATTGGAAGCCTGAGCAGTACCCCAAAACCTCATGGGTTGCTGCAAAGGGACCTCCAGTTGATACATCCAACTTATCTGGCTTTACATGTGAATCTCCTCATTCTTCCGATGAGTCATTTGACTCTAACTATAAACTGTTCAAAAATCAGAATGGTGAAGTTTTTGCTAGATATGTTGGCACTAACTGCAGGAACGGTTCCCCTATGAAGAAAATCTGGGTTCCCAAAAGTTGTCTTGAAAGTCTCCAGGTGAATGTCCTCATGACACCACCTATGAAGAAAACGAACCCCAGATCCAATTCTTCATATGGACCTAATTCTTCACATGGATCAAATTCCTCAAATGGATCAAAGTCCTCATATGATCATCATCGTGCTAACCCTTCTGTTTCGCAGGGTAGAGCTAAGGGCTATGAATATGCGCATTATTCTTCAAATCATTATGTTCATAAGTCCTCAAAGAATTTCTCTGCTTATTCATATGCTTACCCTAACCACTCTTATGTGAAACGAAGCGGACTAGCTTCTATGCCACCTTTCTTATATAGTGCTCGCAGAGTGATGAATTCTTTGCCACCCCTTCAGATGTGGGTGGTGAAAAAAGAACTAATCTCTTATGCAAGGTCAGGTCTCTAGACGTGCTCAAAACATCTGAAGAATTTCCTGGAGACCTGAACAGTGCTTGAAAGGACGCAAGCTAATCATGAAGAAATGAATTTTCATTTCTCACGTCCTCATACTGTTTTATCTGTGCTATTGCTTGATGAAATTGAACTGATGATATTGATGTCATATTCTTCACTGATGAAGTATATGAGTTCGTAAGTTGCACTAATTCATCTTCAGGATGATCAGCCCAAAGCAAACGAGTGGGTCCTCGATAGTGAATGTACAAATCACATGACGGGTGACAAGAATCTATTGATGGATGCTCCTTCATCACCGTCACATCTGAAGCATATCATCTTCGCTGACAAAGGCAAAAGTCAGGTATTGGGTCTAGGAAAGGTTGCGATCTCAAAGGATTGACACATGGACAAAGTCATGCTTGTCGAGTCCTTAGGATACAACCTCATGTCTGTCTTAATGCTTTGTGATCTCGATATGGTTGTTGTCTTTGGAAGATATCGTTGTGTTGTGATCATGGAAGCTGACCATTCCAAAGTCTTCGAAGTCTTTAGAAGAGGAGATCTGTATATTGTTGATTTCTCTACAGGACCACAACCAGCCGTGTGCTTACTTGCAAAAGCTTCAGAAGGCTGGCTATGGCATCAACAACTTGGTCATGCTGGCATGAGGAATCTGCACACGCTTGCGAATAAGAAGCTTGTCATCGGCATTGAGAATGTCAAATTCCTCAAGGATCACTCATGCGGAGCTTGTGAAGCTGGAAACATGACAAAGGCCAAGCATCCAACAAAGACTGTCATGACTACCACTCGTGCATTTGAATTGCTTCACATGGATCTCTTTGGTCCTAATCATTATTCTGATGTTTCAAATGATGCATCTCTATATGGCTTTGTTATTGTTGATGACTATTCTCGTTACACAGTACACATTGTCACTTACAGACATGAAGTGCAGGAAGTCTTCAAACGGTTTTCCTCGAGGGCCTCAACCAACTTTGGTGTGAAGATCAAGCACATCAGAACTGACAATGGGACCGATATCAAGAATTCCGGTCTTGATGGCTATCTTGATGAACTTGGTATTGCTCATGAGTTATCTGCTCCTTATACTCCTCAGCAGAATAGTGTCGTGGAGCGCAAGAACAGAACCCTCGCTGAAATGGCTCGCACTATGCTTGACGAATACAAGACGCCTCGTCGCTTCTGGACTGAGGCAATTGATACTGTGTGCCACGTCATTAACAGGGTATATCTTCACAAATTCTTCAAGAAAACTGCTTATGAACTCCTCACTGACAAAAAGCCAAATGTGAGTTATTTCAAAGTCTTCGGTGCTAAATGTTGGATTAGAGATCCTCATCACACATCTAAATTCTCACCGAAAGCACATGAAGGTTTTATGCTTGGTTATGGAAAGGACTCGCACACCTACAGAGTCTTCAACAACGTTCTTCACAAAGTTGTTGAAACTGTAGATGTGCGGTTCGATGAAACTAATGGCTCGCAAAGAGAGCACCTACCTTCTGTGATAGATGAACCAGCTCCTGAAGATTCTATCAAGTTCAAGGCTACTGAGGATGTCATCCCTACCGAAGAATCTGCTGAAGAATTCATTCCTGATTGTGATGATTACCGAGCTGGCGCACCTGAAGAAAATGGTGCTGAAGAAAATGCTCCTGAAAGGAATGCTGATCAAATTCCTCGAAGACAACCCACTCATCCTCGCATTGCTAACGAAGTGCAAATTGAGAAGATCATTGATGACATTGAAGCACCAGGTCCTCTCAGTTGCTCAAATCTTCACATCTATCTAACTTTTGTGGGCACTTTGCTTTTGTCTCTATCTCAGAGCCCACTAAGGTAGATGAAGCATTTCTGGAGCCTGAGTGGATTCAGGCTATGCAAGAAGAATTACATCAGTTCGAGCTCAACAATGTCTGGGAACTGGTCAAACATCCAGATCCTCGCAAGAACAACATCATTGGCACAAAGTGGATCTACCGCAACAAGCAAGATGAAAATGGCCTTGTGGTGAGGAATAATGCACGGCTCGTAGCTCAAGGCTACACACAGGTTGAAGGAATTGATTTCGATGAAACTTTTGCACCTGTTGCTAGACTTGAGGCTATTCGCATATTACTTGCTTACGCTAACCATCATAATATCATCTTACAACAAATGGATGTGAGAAGTGCATTCCTCAATGGTAAGATTGAGGAAGAAGTATATGTTGCACAACCCCCAGGTTTTGAAGATCCAAAGAATCCCGACAAAGTCTTCAGACTCAACAAGGCCCTGTATGGCCTCAAGCAAGCCCCTCGGGCGTGGTATGACACTTTGAAGGAATTCTTCATGAAGAATGGCTTCAAACCCGGTTCAGTCGACCCAACTCTTTTCACTAAATCTTATGATGGTGAACTGTTTGTGTGCCAAATATATGTTGATGATATTATCTTTGGCTGTACTGACCAACGTTATAGTGATGAATTTGCCTATATGATGAGGGAAGAATATCAAATGTCTATGATGGGAGAATTGAAATTCTTTTTAGGTCTTCAAATTCGTCAACAGTGCAATGTATATTCATATCGCAGGAGAAATACCTCAAAGAAGTATTGAGGAAATTCGGCATGCAAGATTGTAAAGGGGTCAAAATTCCAATGCCCACAAATGGCCATCTATGCACTGATGAAAATGGTCAAGACTTTGATCAAAAGGTATACCGCTCCATGATTGGCTATTTATTGCAGCTATGTGCATCTAGGCCAAATATTATGCTTAGTATTTGCATGTGTGCCCGATTTCAAGCTACACCGAAGGAATCACACCATAAGGCTGTGAAGCATATTCTTCGTTATCTAGCTCACACACCAACACTTGGATTATGGTATCCCAAGGTCTCTTCATTTGATCTCGTTGGATATTCAGACTCTGACTATGCTGGCGATCGCGTGGACCGCAAGTCAACGTCAGGCAGTTGCCATTTGCTCGGACGATCTTTGGTCTGTTGGTCCTCGAAGAAACAGAACTGCGTATCTCACTCCACTGCAGAAGCTGAGTACATTGCTGCTGGATCATGCTATGCTCAATTGTTATGGATGAAGCAAACTCCCAAGGACTATGACATCAACATGAAGAATGTGCCTCTCTACTGCGACAATGAGAATGCAATCAAGATTTCTCGTAACCCAGTTCAGCACTCGAAGACAAAGCACATCCAGATTCGTCATCATTTTCTTCACGATCATGTGTTGAAGGGCGATATCTCCATCTGCCATGCAAGAACTAAAGATCAGCTGGCCGATATTTTCACTAAGCCCTTGGATGAGAAGAGATTTAGCAAGTTGCGGTGTGAGCTAAATATCCTAGAATCTTCGAATGTTCTCTGAAATAGGACACTCATCCTAACACTTATGCTGACTTGATGACTTAGATGCGAAACACACGAAGTAACATTTTTCTTCAATCAATGAAGACTAAATCTCTAAGTGTGAAGAAATTGATTCTCAGAGCCCTAAGACAATTGTACGCGGTGTCTAAAATCAGCTTTCTTATACGGTGGGTTACGCCACCACCCAAAGTTGAAAATCTTCAATTTGAGTTTTTCTTCGTTTTTGAAATTCCTTAGTTTGTCAAATTCTTCAACTTGAAAAGTCTTAACTATTTCCATCGATTGTCTTCAGTTG
>NC_041383.1:804819533-804922830 GCF_002162155.2 Triticum dicoccoides
ATATATGAGTTTATGTCCTCTACATCATTCACTTATTGCTAATTCTTCAAGTTGACTTTTTTTTTCGCTAAGTGAATGTGATCGGACCCTTTCCCCCTCTATGCTGAACTCAATCTAATCTTTTAAAAAATTCTTCATGTGCGTTCTGATTTAAAATTCGTTCAAAATCTTCACTGTGTCCTTGACAGCTGAAGAAATTGCGAACAGAAACTTAAAACTTATCTTATCTAAATTTTCAGCTTAGCCGCTCAAACCGTTCCGCTTCTCACGACAAATACTTATCTATTCACTCACGATCCTACACGATCGCCACCTCACAGTACGTGGGTGACACATGTCACGTGAAAGGGAAGAGCCAGGGGCACATTCGTCCGAAATCTTCGGGCGCATAGTTATTCACTGCAGCTATAAATACCCCTGTCTTCTCCTCACTTCACTTATACTCCGCTCGACCTCTCTCTCCCGCTTGAGCTTCCCAAACCCTAGCGCCGCCGCTACTTCATCGTCGCCGGTGAGGAAGAGCTTCACTGCCTCGACCTCGTCGCTGTCGTCCTCGCGCCGGTTGCGGATATCTTCATTCCGCCGCCGCCGTAGCCGTCTTCCTCTACCAAGTTAGGGCGTGGAAGATCTGAACGAACAAAGTTCACTTCTACACTTCCCAGTTCGTCGTGTTCTTCACTTCGGGTAATTAAAAGTACCTTTTACTGCCCGCTTTGATTCATGTGTTTTTCCTAAAACTCTTCAAAGGTGTTTATTCTTCAAATCTTCACAAACTAAACACCTCACATGTTATCTGTTCTTGATTCGTTTCTCTAAGCAATGATTTTCTTCAAGATTCCTCAATTGTGTGGATTTTCCAATCTGTACAACTCTGGAACCTAAGATAAAGAAATCTTAGTGAAATTCTTCAAGACTCATCGGTCAAATTCCTCAAACCAATTCTATTTTTGAAAATCTTCTAAGAACGCATATGACCTCTCCACATTCGTTGCAACTATACTCTGTTCACAGGTACAAATGTCCACTGCTGAATCACTAGGTTCTCACCAACTTAACTCATTTGCAGCGTTCCTCGAAGAAAAGTTGCATACATCTTCAGAAACTTCAGTTGTTAATCCTCAGCTGAAGAAAATGGCTGACGGCAAGAAGCCACAGAAGGGAGGAAAAAGGCCTGAGGTCAACACAGCATTTGAAATCCCTGAGGATATATATGCTGGATATTGCACTCCAGATGAGGCCAAGTTTGGCAAGGAGGACAAGAATCAGCGCAAAGTGCGCATACAATGAATTGAGACGAGATGAGCACGAGAATGGAGGGAGTACATGTATGTTACTCCCAAGTACATGAAGAAATTCGTGCTCAACCCTCCGTGCTCAAGACCTCCATTGAGGCCTGGCCAACTGGCAGATCCCACCATCCTCAAGCGCGGTGAGGACTATGCTGCTGAATGGGCTAGGCGCCAGGCCAAACTAGCCAAGCAAGCAAAAGAGGCAGTGAGGAAATTCAATGAAGATTCTGCTGCTGCTGCTAATGCTGCTGAGGCCTCTGGTAGTAAGCTCAGGAAGGCTATGCCAAAGAAGCCTGCCCACAAATCCAGTGCTTCTCCTTCAATGCCCTCACGGCCAAGCTCCTCAGCAATGCCCTCACGGTCAGCATCTTCAAAGCCCTCATGACAAATTCCTCAGACTGCTCCTCCTCATCCAAAATCCTCAGTTCCTCTGACAAAGTCTTCAGCTGCTACAACAAAATCTTCGGTACCTATGCATCTTGCTACGTGCCAAAGGACTCAAGGCATCTCTATTGCCTCAAGAGCATCTGCTAGCTCCACTTCTGCACCAAGTTCCTCAGCCGGACCATCCCTGCTGAAGAAAAAGGCCACTGCAGGACTCGGCTTTCGCCCAAGCCCTCACAAGAAGCAGGTTGCCTTCCAAATCCCCTCCGATGACAATGAGGCTGATGATGAAGAACTTTCTGAAATCATCAGGGACATGCAAGCCAAGGCCGCTAGAGCCAAAGGCAGCAATGTGCCACTACTTTTGGATCCCAAGTTGATCCTTGACTTCATTGACTTATGGCACAAGGACCCCACTACACCTTTGCCGGAGATGAATCTCACTCCTTGTCAAAGTCATGTTGTGACTCACTTCATCGAGGAAGAGAAGTGGAAGTATCAAGAAGGAAGAAGGCTAAAGAAAGCGCAGTACATCGCTTCCTCAAGGACAATGTTGTCACACTTACTCCTAAAGAACTCATTGCTGTACAAGCTGAAATCAAGAAATTGAGTGATGAATTCGATCGGTATCATGCTGATTGGAAGGGCGCAAAAGTTCGTTTCATCAATCTGGCGAAGAATTTCTCTTCAACTGCCACTGCTCCGGTGCATGTTGAAATTCCTCAAGCTGAAACATCTGCCCAGCCCACTGAGGAACACGCCAGCACTGCTGATGTCAGTATGGCTCCTGAAGAAAGTGAGAATACTAGGGCTGATGACTCCATTCCATCCGCTGATGATATTGCCAGGGCATCAACTAGTGATGCGCCTAAGGAAAGTGAACAGGCCAGGGCAACTGCAACAGTTGTGCCTGAAGAAACTGCTCCTCCTGCACCTACACCAACTCCAATCCTTCCATCCGCATTAGATGTGAAGAAGACAAAGGTTGCAGAAGATGCAGCGATGAAAAAGAGGAAGGCATCAACTTCTTCAAATTCTTCAGCTCCGAAGAAGATGAAGACGCTGATCAGATCAATTGACAATCCAATTGATGCCGTTCCTGTCTCCTCAATGCCATCAAAGGACCTTGTTCCTTATGGTAAAGAATATGAGATTCCCGAGGAATCTGATGAAGAAACTCCATCTGCTGCTTCAACAGAGCAGTTGGACGAAGAAATTGAAGTGGACAAGCTCCCTTCAACTCCAGTCATTTCCTCACCTATGCCTCAGTTCACTGCTGAAGAGGCAGGTGTTGAAGAACTTGAAGATGAGGATATGGACAACGTATTTACCACATCAGTGATGAATGATGAATTTTGGGAAAGTCAACACCCCAATTCTCCTCTGTTCACTCCTCTCCAAGCTCTTCCTCAGTCCCTAGTCGCTACAGAAGCACAAGTAGAATCTGATGAACATCGTGCAACCCCGTCCGTCAATAAGGAAATTCCAGCCACTAGCGCTGATGAAAATATGAATGAAGAAAAGATGCCTCAGGCTACACCTGCAGAAGAAACTGAAATTCCTCAGCATGAGGAACCTGAGATTGCGATTCCTGAGGTGATACTGCAAATCACTGACACTCCTCAGCCCAAGCCAAAGAATCCCCTCTCCAAGAAGCCAAAATTCAAGGCTGATGATTTCTTTAGCGAGCACGTATTCTTCACTGAATTCAACCGTTATGACAATGCTCGTCTTAGAAGGAAGCATTTCTGGACTGCCAGCCAGGCAAACTTCTATTCCTCAGTTCTTTTTGACAAGGACAAAATCTTCGATCATGAGCACATTCCTCACGTGGACATGGAATCTATGCCATGCTTCACGCCGGTTCTCAGTCTGCTTCACGATGCAGGCTTGCTAAATTTCTGCATTGACATTGTTGATTGGAATGAAGTGCTTATTCTTCAGTTCTATGCAACTTTGCATATCACAGGCGATGCTGCTGACGTCAACTCATGGGTGTTGTACTGGATGACTGAAAACACTCACTACAATGCACCAGCCACTGAATTGCTTCGTGCCTTGCCAATCAGTCCTCCACCAGAAGGTGCTCGCTGTCTATATGATGAACCTGAACTTACTGATCATTATATGCAAGTGCTCATGAAGCCGCTGAAGCTAGGACAAATTCACAAGACCAAATTCCTCATGAAGGATTTGCCGTATGTGCCCAGAACCATATACCGCATTCTGACGAAGACTATCAGCCCAATCAAAGGACATGATTCTTCAGATGAAGAAATTGTGGGGATGATGAAGAATATGCTCTTCAACATCATGCATGGTATCCCTATCAATTACCATGATTTCTTCATGAGGAATCTTGCCAATGTTATATTCGGAGAAGGAATATCAGTAGACCCCACCAAAGTTGTCAATGTGACAAATTGGGTAGCACCAACAATAGTTGGATCCGGAGTTTTCTTGGACTCGCAGGATATTACCGGAGGTTCATTGAGAATTTCTCAAAGATTGAAAAGCCCATGAAAGATTTTTTGAAGAAGGATACCAAGTTCCAATGGACCGAGGAATGTGAGGCTAGTTTCCAGGAGTTGAAGAAACGTTTGGTTACATCACCCATGTTGATTCTGTCGGATCAGCGCAAGGATTATGAAGTATATTGCAACGCTTCTCGTCGAGGACTTGGAGCAGTGCTTATGCCAGAGGGAAGAGTTGTTTCGTATGCCTCATGAGAGCTTAAGCCCCATGAGTTGAATTATGCTACACATGATTTGGAGTTAGCAGCCGTTGTGCATGCATTGAAGACATGGAGATATTTTCTCATCGGAAACCATTGTGAGGTGTACATGGATCACAAGAGTTTGAAATACTTTTTCACGCAGAAGGAGTTGAATCTCAGGCAAAGGAGATGGTTGGAGTTCATCAAGGATTATGATATGAGACTGCATTATCACCCCAGAAAGGCTAACATAGTAGCCGATGTGTTGAGCTGCAATAGCCATGTCAACACACTCTTGACCGGAGAGTTACCAAAGGAGTTAGCCAAGGATCTTCACGAGCTATGTTTGGAGATAGTTCCGAGAGGCTATGTAGCAGCTTTGGAGATTCAGTCAACCTTGATGGAAAAGATCAGAAAGGCTCAGAAGAATGACAAGGAGATTGCCTCTATAAAGGAGAAGATGAGCAAAGGAAAAGCTAAAGGATTTCGGGAGGATGAGCACGATACTTTATGGTTTGAGGACCGTGTTTATGTGCCTAATGATCCGGAGATCAGGAAGTTGATTCTACAAGAGGCCCATGATTCGCCATATTCGATTCACCCAGGAAATACCAAGATGTATCTGGATTTGAAGGACACTTTCTGGTGGACCGGAATGAAGAAGGATATTGCAGAGTACGTAGCCGTTTGTGATGTGTGTCAGAGAGTAAAGGCAGAGCACCAGAAGCTGACAGGATTGCTATATCCATTGCCGATACCCGAAAGGAAGTGGGATAAGCTAGGCATGGATTTTATCACTGGATTGCCCAGGACTCGTTAGGCTATGACTCGATATGGGTTGTAGTCGACCGTTTGACGAAGGTAGCGCATTTCATCCCCGTAAAGACCACTTACACCAGTGCTAAGTTGGCAAAGATATACATGACCAGGATCATATGTCTGCATTGGAGTTCCGAGGAACATTGTATCAGATAGAGGAACCCAGTTTACCTCAAAGTTCTGGAATCAGTTGCACGAAACTTTGGGTACCAGGCTAGAGTTCAGTACATCCTTTCATCCACAGACGGATGGACAAACCGAGAGAGTCAATCAGATATTGGAGGATATGCTGAGAGCTTGTGTGCTAGATTATGGATCTAGTTGGGACGAAAATTTGCCATATGCAGAGATCTCTTACAACAACAGTTATCAATCCAGTTTGAAGATGGCCCCTTTCAAAGCTTTGTATGGAAGGAGGTGCAGGACCCCGTTGCTGTGGGATGAAGTTGGAGATCGCCAGTTGTTTGGACCAGATTTGATTAAGGAGTCTGAACAGAAAGTGAAGTTGATTCGCGATAGGCTCAAGGTAGCCCAGTCCAGGCAGAAAAGCTATGCAGATTCAAAACGCAAGGAAACAATTTACAAAGTCGGAGATAGAGTTTATCTTTGTGTGTCCCCACTTCGAGGAGTTAAGCGCTTTGGAGTTAAGGGAAAATTAGTGCCACGTTTTGTGGGACCATACAAAGTTTTGGAGCGTATGAGAGAAGTTGCTTACAAGTTGGAATTGCCCGAATGATTTTCAGGAGTTCATGACGTGTTTCACGTAACCCAGTTGAAGAAGTGCCACACAGAGATGGCTGATATACCGCTGAGAGATACAGTGCCGCTAGAAGCGATTTAGTTGGATAGTTATTTAACCTACAAGGAGAAACCAGTTAAGATTCTCGAGTATGCTAGCCGAGTCACTCGCAGCAAGGTTATCAAGTTTTGCAAAGTTCAATGGAGCCACCACACCGAGGATGAAGCTACCTGGGAGCGAGAGGAAGATCTGTTGAAGGACCACCATCACCTATTTTCTAGCCAACCTGAATCTCGAGGGCAAGATTCATCTTAAGGGGGGTAGGTTTGTAACATCCCAAATTTTCAATTTGGAATGTTATACACTAGATCATCATTGCATATCATATTCTATTGTTTTTGGCTTGATCCAGAAATTCTACGCAACTCAAGGACACTCGGAGAGAGTTGGGGATTTCGTTATTTTCATATTTGGGTTTTCTCAAATTTTGAAAATAGGATCATTTGATTTTATTTATTTTTATCTTCAATTATTTCTATTATAAAAAAATAGGAGAGAGGGAATAAAATGACTTTCCCAAATTAAAGAAATATTGAGGTTTTAATAAAAAATCAAATAAGATTTTATTTTGGAGTTTTTTGCTATTTTATTCGTATTTAGGAAAAAATGCACGTTTTTCAAAACTGCATTTTAGGGCCAAGAAAATGTTCATCTCGTCCTAAATATTTTATTTAAACGGTGAAAATTTGATTTGGCATTTTTAGAATTTTATTTTGTTTTCTAGGATTTTTTTTCTTCTGTTCGGCGGAATTGTTTAAAAAAAGTTTCCACTGCCCGATTGGGCCGAGGCCCAGCCGAGCCGGGCCGGCCTCGCCAGTGCGCCGCCAGCCCCGCCGTGTCGCTGCCGGACTCGGGGAGTCTGACCCTGAGCCTGTAAGTGCATCTAGTGCCCCTTAGTGATTTTGGTGTATTGAAGACTTATAGGTTAAAAGACTGATGCGTTTGTGAGTGTACACAGGTCTATAAGTCTATGAGGAGTTTGAGATTTACAGAGAATGTCGACCCCTAAAAATGAAGTTCTTCGAGTGAAGACTTTGGATTTCTGAAGACTTTCTGAAGACTTTGAAAGTGAAGAAATTGGTGTGACCTTGAAGACTTAGTTATCATTCGAGGAACATGAAGCGCGAAGATTTTTGTTTTCATAGTTTCATTTTCTCTTTCTTGAGTCATAGGAAACACCATACTGTTAAAGGGGGTCGAGGAAATACTAAGGAGAAATTTCCATGTGATGCTCAACTCAAATCCTACACCTACCAATCCCTTCGAGTGAAGCCATTGGAAATCTCGCACAGTTCAGTCATTTTCTTCAGTGACAGAGATGAAGCTCTTCTGGTCTTTGAGGAATTTGTTCTGACTGAAGAGTTAGGAATTCGCCAGTGCGGATTGCCTACAAAGTGAGGAACATGATAGCCTTGAGGAATTGGAACCTCAAATATTCCGACCATTGCTGTGCTACGCGCCAGCCGTCCCAAATTATCTACCCACCTAACGGTCATATGAGACAAGGGCATTTATGTCTTATCATGTCGGGCTGCTCCTCGGCTATAAATATCCGCCCCCTACAACCACTAGCTGGTTGGCTGCTCCTAGAGAAACTGACACTTGTCATTTGAGAGCAACCCATCCTCCGAGGACTTTGAGTGAAAATCATCAAGTGAGGAAATCCCAAACCCAAACCTACAAAACCCCAAGTGATTGAGCATCCCTGAAGGGATTGATCCTGCTGGATCCGACGCTTGTTTCCTTTGAAGACTGTGCTTCTTCCAAACGGTTAGGCGTCAAGGTCTAGAGCATCCAAGAGGAATTGTGGATCGCCGAGTGACCAAGTTTGTGAAGGTTCGGAAGTCACCTGAAGACTTACGATGAGTGACTGGGCGAGGTCTATGTGACTTTAGCTCAAGGAGAGCATGATGAGGACTGTGTGTCCGGGACTGGGTGTCCTCGAGTTTAAATACTCAGCCGCTCCAACCAGATGTACAACTGAGACAGCAGTTGGAACTGGTCTACCAAATCATTGTCTTCACCGAGCCTACTGGTTCTATTTCCTCAACTCTAAAATTCCTCATGTATGTTGTTGTATGCCTATTCATATCTGTTTGAAGACTTTGACTGAAGACTTTCTCAATTTCCTTAGATCTATTTCTTCAGTCTGTTCGTCTTCTTCCTCGTGTTATCATGTGTTTACGCTTTCTGTACTCTGTGCTTCTCTTCATTTCATCATGATGACTATGTATGTGTTCCTTTGTGTTCCTTTCTGAGTACTTATTCCGCCGCAAGTAGTTCTTCATTTAGGAATTTCCTCACCAGCAAATTTCTCAGTGAAGAATTTATAAAAATCGCCTATTCACCCCCCTCTAGTCGATATAACGCACTTTCAATTGGTATCAGAGCAAGGTACTCCCTTGTTCTGTGTGATTTTGGTTTAACCACCTGGAGTTCTAGTTATGTCGACCGCAGGTATGATCAAGGTCTCTGCTGGGCGTCCTACCTTTGATGGCACGGACTACCCCTATTGGAAGAATAAGATGCGAATGCATCTTGAAGCAATTGACAATGATCTCTGTTACATTGTGGAAAATGGTGTTCCCTCAGTCACACCTTCTCTGAATGCTGCTAATCTTGAAGCAACTCGACTCTCAAGCGAAGAATATCATATGTGGCCATCTGAGTAAAGGGCAGTATGGTAGAGTGAGTGCTTTGGAAACTGCTAAGCTTATCTGGGATAGGCTCTCCAAAGTAAACGAAGGAGTCTCAACTCAACGTGACTCTCGTGTTGATGTTCTTCGCAATCTCTTCAACCGCTTCAAAAGAATCGACAATGAAAATGTTCAACAAACCTTCCATCGCCTCACTGATATCTCTAATGAGCTTCAAGCGCTTGGCGCCACTGACATCACCGACCATGAGGTGGTGAAGAAATTGCTGAGATCGCTCGATTCTTCATTCGACACTCTGTTGATGATTCAAGAGCGTGGTGATTACAAGTCACTTGATCCCGCCGAGATCCTCGAGAGGCTAAACACTCATGAGTTCCAGCTTGCTGAGAAGGGAGATCTCTATGGTCCGAGCTATGGCAAACCACGTGCTCTGAAGGCCAAGGCAGTCTCTGAGTCCGAGGAAGAAGACTCTACCAGCAGCCTTGGTGATCCTGAAGAACTGAGCCAGGAACTAGCACTGCTCATGAAGAAATTTCAGAAGTTCTCAAGACGTGGTCGCTTTGGAAAATCCTCAAGGAGCAACGATTCCTCATCCAGTGACTACAAGAAAAGGCTATGCCACAAATGCAAGAAGCCTGGTCACTACATTCAAGATTGTCCTCAGTGGGACAAGGAACTGAAGAAGAAGAAATACAAGGATTACAGTTCTGATGACGCCAAGAAGAAGAAGAAATCTTCAAAGTCTTCATCATCAAAACCCTCAAAGTCTTCATCTCACAAGAAGAGCAGCTCCAAGAAGGCTCGGGCATTCATTGGCAAGGAAATGGATTCTGAGGCTGAATCTGAGGATCATGAGGAAGAGGAGGCATCCGAGGAGTCTGAGTCTGGTGTGGCAAGTCTAGCTCTTGCTACTGCATTTGTCAGCACGTCTATCTTCAACACTGAAGAAAATGGCAACACCAACAATGCTGATGAAGGCAATGATGACTATGTTCCCACCTATTGCTTCATGGAAAAGGGTGCCAAGGTAACTAAATACCCCTCCTCTGAATCAAGTGAGGATGAATCTGATGAAAATCTTAAGCCTAGCTACTCTAAACTTGCTAAGATTGCTGTGAAACAACAAAAGAATATTGAAAAGCTTCAAAACATGCTTGACAAAAGTGATGATATGTTGGGTGATGAAATGGACCGCACTAAAGACTTAACTAGAAATCTTCAGAGACTTCAGTCTAAGTTTGACAACCTTCAAAGTCGTCATAACACTCTCTCATCTGATCACGAAAAGCTCTCTTATGAATTTCTTCAAAGAAAACAAGATCTTGAGAAGCTAAGAGTGTGTTATGAAGTTATTCAGAAGGAGCACGATTCATTACTTGCTCAACATATCAGCGCTACTCAGGAAGAGTTTGTTCCCCCATGTCTAAAGTGCATTGAACGTGAATCTACTAATTCTTCACCTGAATGTTCAAATGCTTCAAATGTTACAAATTGTTCATCTATCTCTGCTATCACTAATTCCTCATCTGAGGACATTGCTAGTACTACTAATGATGCAGGGCTGAAGGAATTGTATACAACAGGCATGTACAAAAGTCTCAAAGGGCATCAGATTTTTTGTGATGTGCTCAAAAAGCAGATCCTCAACAGAAACCCTAGGAAAGAGGGTATTGCCTTTGAGAGGAAACTCAATGCTGATGCAACATATTGGAAGCCTGAGTAGTACCCCAAAACCTCATGGGTTGCTGCAAAGGGACCTCCAGTTGATCCATCCAACTTATCTGGCTTTACATCTGAATCTCCTCATTCTTTTGATGAGTCATTTGACTCTAACTATAAACTGTTCAAAAATCAGAATGGTGAAGTTTTTGCTAGATATGTTGGCACTAACTGCATGAACAGTTCCCCTATGTAGAAAATCTGGGTTCCCAAAAGTTGTCTTGAAAGTCTTCAGGTGAATGTCCTCATGACACCACCTGTGAAGAAAACGAACCCCAGATCCAATTCTTCATATGGACCTAATTCTTCACATGGATCAAATTCCTCAAATGGATCAAAGTCCTCATATGATCATCATCGTGCTAACCCTTCTGTTTCGCAGGGTAGAGCTAAGGGCTATGAATATGCGCATTATTCTTCAAACCATTATGTTCACAAGTCCTCAAAGAATTTCTCTGCTTATTCATATGCTTACCCTAACCACTCTTATGTGAAATGAAGCGGACTAGCTTCTATGCAACCTTTCTCATATAGTGCTTGCAAAGTGATGAATTCTTTGCCACCCCTTCAGATGTGGGTGGTGAAAAAAAGAACTAATCTCTTATGCAGGGTCAGGTCTCCAGACGTGCTCAAAACATCTAAAGAATTTGCTGGAGACCTGAAGAGTGCCTGAAAGGACGCAGGCTAATCATGAAGAAATGAATTTTCATTTCTCACGTCCTCATACTGTTTTATCTGTGCTATTGCTTGATGAAATTGAAATGATGATATTGATGTCATATTCTTCACTGATGAAGTATATGAGTTCGTAAGTTGCACTAATTCATCTGCAGGATGATCAGCCCAAAGCAAACGAGTGGGTCCTCGATACTGGATGTACAAATCACATGACGGGTGACAAGAATCTATTGATGGATGCTCCTTTATCACCGTCACATCTGAAGCATATCATCTTCGCTAACAAAGGCAAAAGTCAGGTATTGGGTCTAGGAAAGGTTGCGATCTCAAAGGATCGACACATGGACAAAGTCATGCTTGTCGAGTCCTTAGGATACAACCTCATGTATGTCTCAATGCTTTGTGATCTCGATATAGTTGTTGTCTTTGGAAGATATCGTTGTGTTGTGATCATGGAAGCTGACCATTCCAAAGTCTTCGAAGGCTTTAGGAGAGGAGATCTGCATATTGTTGATTTCTTTACAGGACCACAACCAGCCGTGTGCTTACTTGCAAAAGCTTCAGAAGGCTGGCTATGGCATTAACGACTTGGTCATGCTGGCATGAGGAACCTGCACACGCTTGCGAAGAAGAAGCTTGTCATTGGCATTGAGAAAGTCAAATTCCTCAAGGATCACTTATGCGGAGCTAGTGAAGCTGGAAAGATGACAAAGGCCAAGCATCCAGCAAAGACTGTCATGACTACCACTCGTCCATTTGAATTGCTTCACATGGATCTCTTTGGTCCTAATCATTATTCTGCTGTTTCAAATGATGCATCTCTATATGGCTTTGTTATTGTTGATGACTATTCTCGTTACACATGGGTACACATTGTCACTTACAAACATGAAGTGCAGGAAGTCTTCAAACGATTTTCCTCGAGGGCCTCAACCAACTTTGGTGTGAAGATCAAGCACATCAAAACTAACAATGGGACCGATTTCAAGAATTCTGGTCTTGATGGCTATCTTGATGAACTTGGTATTGCTCATGAGTTATCTGCTCCTTATACTCCTCAGCAGAATGGCGTCGTGGAGCGCAAGAACAGAACCCTCGCTGAAATGGCTTGCACTATGCTTGACGAATACAAGACGCCTCATCGCTTCTGGATTGAGGTAATTGATACTGTGTGCCACGTCATTAACAGGGTATATCTTCACAAATTCTTCAAGAAAACTTCTTATGAACTCCTCACTGACAAAAAATCCAAATGTGAGTTATTTCAAAGTCTTTGGTGCTAAATGTTGGATTAGAGATCCTCATCACACATCTAAATTCTCACCGAATGCACATGAAGGTTTTATGCTTGGTTATGGAAAGGACTCACACACCTACAGAGTCTTCAACAACGTTCTTCACAAAGTTGTTGAAATTGTAGATGTGCGGTTTGATGAAACTAATGGCTCGCAAAGAGAGCACCTACCTTCTGTGATAGATGAACCAGCACCTGAAGATTCTATCAAGTTCAAGGCTACTGAGGATGTCATTCCTACAAAAGAATCTGCTGAAGAATTCATTCCTCATTGTGATTATTACCAAGCTGGCGCACCTGAAGAAAATGGTGCTGAAGAAAATGCTCCTGAAAGGAGTGCTGATCAAATTCCTCGAAGACAACCCACTCATCCTCGCATTGCTAACGAAGTGCAAATTGAGAAGATCATTGATGACATTGAAGCACCAGGTCCTCTCACTCGCTCAAAATCTTCACATATATCTAACTTTTGTGGGCACTTTGCTTTTGTCTCTATCTCAGAGCCCACTAAGGTAGATGAAGCATTTCTAGAGCCTGAGTGGATTCAGGCTATGCAAGAAGAATTACATCAGTTCGAGCTCAACAATGTCTGGGAACTGGTCAAACGTCCAGATCCTCGCAAGCACAACATCATTGGCACAAAGTGGATCTACCGCAACAAGCAAGATGAAAATGGCCTTGTGGTGAGGAATAAGGCACGGCTCGTAGCTCAAGGCTACACACAGGTTGAAGGAATTGATTTTGATGAAACTTTTGCACCTGTTTCTAGACTTGAGGCTATTCGCATATTACTTGCTTATGCTAACCATCATAATATCATCTTACAACAAGGCCCTGTATGGCCTCAAGCAAGCCCCTCGGGCGTGGTATGACACTTTGAAGGAATTATTCATGAAGAATGGCTTCAAACCCGGTTCACTCGACCCAACTCTTTTCAGTAAATCTTATGATGGTGAACTATTTGTGTGCCAAATATATGTTGATGATATTATCTTTGGCTGTACTGACCAACGTTATAGTGATGAATTTGCCTATATGATGAGGGAAGAATATCAAATGTCTATGATGGGAGAATTGAAATTCTTTTTAGGTCTTCAAATTCGTCAACAGTGCAATGGTATATTCATATCGCAGGAGAAATACCTCAAAGAAGTATTGAGGAAATTCGGCATGCAAGATTGTAAAGGGGTCAAAATTCCAATGCCCACAAATGGCCATCTATGCACTGATGAAAATGGTCAAGACTTTGATCAAAAGGTATACCGCTCCATGCTTGGCTATTTATTGTAGCTATGTGCATCTAGGCCAAATATTATGCTTAGTATTTGCATGTGTGCCCGATTTCAAGCTACACCGAAGGAATCACACCATAAGGCTGTGAAGCATATTCTTCGTTATCTAGCTCACACACCAACACTTGGATTATGGTATCCCAAGGGCTCTTCATTTGATCTCGTTGGATATTCAGACTCTGACTATGCTGGCGATCGCGTGGACCGCAAGTCAACGTCAGGTAGTTGCCATTTCCTCAGACGATCTTTGGTCTGTTGGACCTCGAAGAAACAGAACCGCGTATCTCTCTCCACTGCAGAAGCTGAGTACATTGCTGCTGGATCATGTTGTGCTCAATTGTTATGGATGAAGCAAACTCCCAAGGACTATGACATCAACATGAAGAATGTGCCTCTCTACTGCGACAATGAGAACGCAATCAAAATTTCTCGCAACCCAGTTCAACACTCGAAGACAAAGCACATCCAGATTCGTCAACATTTTCTTCGCGATCATGTGTTGAAGGGCGATATCTCCATATGCCTTGCAAGAACTAAAGATCAGCTGGCCGATATTTTCACTAAGCCCTTGGATGAGAAGAGATTTAGCAAGTTGCGGTGTGAGCTAAATATCCTAGAATCTTCGAATGTTCTCTGAAATAGGACACTCATCCTAACACTTATGCTGACTTGATGACTTAGATGCACAACACACGAAGTAACGTTTTTCTTCAATCAATGAAGACTAACCCTCTAAGTGTGAAGAAATTAATGAAGAAATTGATTCTCAGATCCCTACGACAATTGTACGCGGTGTCTGAAATCAGCTTTCTTATACGGTGGGTTACGCCACCACCCAAAGTTGACTTATTGCTAATTCTTCAAGTTTACTTTTTTTCGCTAAGTGAATGTGATCGGACCCTTTCTCCCTCTATGCTGAACTCAATCTAATCTTTTCAAAAATTCTTCATGTGCGTTCTGATTTGAAACTCGTTCAAAATCTTCACTGTGTCCTTGACAGCTGAAGAAATTGCAAACGGAAACGTAAAACTTATCCTATCTAAATTTTCGGCTTTGCCGCTCAAACCGTTCCGCTTCTCACGACAAATACTTATCTATTCACCCACGATCCTACACGATCGCCACCTCACAGTACATGGGTGATACATGTCACGTGAATGGGAAGAGCCAGGGGCACATTCGTCCAAAATCCTCGGGCGCACAGTTATTCACTGCAGGTATAAATACCCATGTCTTCTCCTCACTTCACTTTTACTCCGCTCGACCTCTCTCTCCCGCTCGAGCTTCCCAAACCCTAGCGCCGCCGCTACTTCATGGTCACCGGTGAGGAAGAGCTTCACTGCCTCGACCTCGTCGCCATCGTCCTCGCGCCGGTTGCGGATCTCTTCACTCCGCCGCCGCCGTAGCCGTCTTCCTCTACCAAGTTAGGGCGCGGAAGATCTGAACGGACGAACTTCACTTCTACACTTCCCAGTTCGTCGTGTTCTTCACTTCGTGTAATTAAAAGTTACTTTTACTGCCCGCTTTGATTCATGTGTTTTTCCTAAAACTCTTCAAAGGTGTTTATTCTTCAAATCTTCACACACTAAACACCTCACATGTTATCTGTTCTTCATTCGTTTCTCTAAGCAATGATTTTCTTCAAGATTCCTCAATTGTGTGGATTTTCCAATCTGTACAACTCTGGAACCTAAGATAGAGAAAGCTTAGTGAAATTCTTCAAGACTCATCGTTCAAATTCCTCAAACCAATTCTCTTTTTGAAAATCTTCTGAGAACGCATATGACCTCTCCACATTCCTCGCAACTATACTCTGTTCACAGGTACAAATGTCTGCTGCTGAATCACTAGGCTCTCATCAAATTAACTCATTTGCATCATTCCTCGAAGGAAAGTTGCATACATCTTCAAAAACTTCAGTTGTTAATCCTAAGCTGAAGAAAATGGCTGACGATACGAAGCCATAGAAGGGAGGAAAAAGGCCTGAGGTCAACACAGCGTTTGAAATCCCTGAGGATATATATGGTGGATATTGCACTCCAGATGAGGCCAAGTTTGGCAAGGAGGACAAGAATCAGTGCAAAGTGCGCATACAATGAATTGAGAGGAGATGTGCACGAGAATGGATGGAGTATAGGTATGTTACTCCCAAGTACATGAAGAAATTCGTGCTCAACCCTCCATGCTCAAGACCTCCATTGAGGCCTGGCCAACTGGTAGATCCCACCATCCTCAAGCACAGTGAGGACTATGCTGCTGAATGGGCTAGGCGCCAGGACAAACTAGCCAAGCAAGCAAAAGTGGGAGTGAGGAAATTCAATGAAGATTCTGCTACTGCTGCTAACGCTGCTGAGGCCTCTGGTAGTAAGCTCAGGAAGGCTATGCCAAAGAAGCCTGCCCACAAATCCAGTGCTTCTCCTTCAATGCCCTAACGTCCAAGCTCCTCAGCAATGCTCTCACGACCAACATCTTCAAAGCCCTCATGAAAAATTCCTCAGACTGCTCCTCCTCCTCCAAAATCCTCAGTTCCTCTGACAAAGTCTTCGGCTGCTACAACAAAATCTTCGGCACCTGTGCATCTTGCTACGTGCCAAAGGACTCAAGGCATCTCTATTGCCTCAGGAGCATCTGCTAGCTCCACTTCTGCACCAAGTTCCTCAGCCGGACCATCCCTGCTGAAGAAAAAGGCCACTGCAGGACGAGGCTTTCGCCCAAGTCCTCACAAGAAGCAGGTTGCCTTCCAAATCCCCTCCGATGACGATGAGGCTGATGATGAAGAACTTGCTGAAATCATCAGGGACAGGCAAGCCAAGGCCGCTAGAGCCAAAGGCAGCAATGTGACACTACTTTTGGATCCCAAGTTGATCCTTGACTCATTGACTTATGGCACAAGGACCCCACTACACCTTTGCCGGAGATGAATCTCACTCCTGGTCAAAGTCATGTTCTGACTCACTTCATCGAGGAAGAGAAGTGGAAGTATCAAGAAGGAAAAAGGCTAAAGAAAGCGCAGTACAAGAAACATCGCTTACTCAAGGACAATGTCGTCACACTTACTCCTGAAGAACTCATTGCTGTACAAGCTGAAATCAAGAAATTGAGTGATGAATTCGATCGGTATCATGCTGACTGGAAGGGCACAAAAGTTCGTTTCATCAATCTGACAAGGACTTTCTCTTCAACTACCACTGCTCCGGTGCAAGTTGAAATTCCTCAAGCTGAAGCATCTGCCCAGCCCACTGAGGAACACGCTAGCACTGCTGATGTCAGTATGGCTGCTGAAGAAAGTGAGAATACCAGGGCTGATGACTCCATTCCAGCCGCTGAGGATATTGCCAGGGCATCCACTAGTGATGCGTCTGAGGAAAGTGAACAAGCCAGGGAAACTGCAACAGTTGTGCCTGAAGAAACTGCACCTCCTGCACCTACACCAACTCCAATCCTTCCATCTGCATCAGATGTGAAGAAGACAAAGGCTGCAGAACGTGCAGCGATGAAAAAGAGGAAGGCATCAACTTCTTCAAATTCTTCAGCTCCGAAGAAGATGAAGACGCTGATCAGATCAATTGACAATCCAATTGATGCCGTTCTTGTCTCCTCAATGCCATCAAAGGACCTTGTTCCTTATGGTGAAGAATATGAGATTCCCGAGGAATCTGATGAAGAAACTCCATCTGCTGCTTCAACAGAGCAGTTGGACGAAGAAATTGAAGTGGACAAGCTCCCTTCAACTCCAGTCATTTCCTCACCTATGCCTCAGTTCACTGCTGAAGAGGCAGGTGTTGAAGAACTTGAAGATGAGGATGTGGACATCGGATTTACCACACCAGTGATGAATGATGAATTTTGGGAAAGTCAGCACCCCAATTCTCCTCTATTCACTCCTCTCCAAGCTGTTGCTCGGTCCCCAGTCGCTACAGAAGCACAAGTGGAATCTGATGAAACATCGTGCAACCCCGTCCGTCAATAAGGAAATTCCAACCACTAGCACTGATGAAAATGTGAATGAAGAACAGATGCCTCAGGCTGCACCTGCAGAAGAAACTGAAATTCCTCAGCATGAGGAACCTGAGATTGCGATTCCTGAGGTGATACTGCAAATCACTGACACTCCTCAGCCCAAGCCAAAGAATCCCTTCTCCAAGAAGCCAAAATTCAAGGCTGATGATTTCATCGGCGAGCACGTATTCTTCATTGAATTCAACCCTTATGACAATGCTCGTCTTAGAAGGAAGCGTTTATGGACTGCCAGCCAGGCAAACTTCTATTCCTCAGTTCTTTTTGACAGGGACAAAATCTTCGATCATGAGCACATTCCTCAAGTGGACATGGAATCTATGCCATGCTTCACGCCGGTTCTCAGTCTGCTTCATGATGCAGGCTTGCTAAATTTCTACATTGACATTGTTGATTGGAATGAAGAGCTTATTCTTCAGTTCTACGCAACTTTGCATATCACAGGCGATGCTGCTGACATCAACTCATGGGTGTTGGACTAGATGACTGAAAACACTCACTACAAGGCACCAGCCACTGAATTGCTTCGTGCCTTGCCAATCAGTCCTCCACCAGAAGGCGCTCGCTGTCTATATGATGAACCTAAACTTAAACTTACTGATCATTATATGCAAGTGCTCATGAATCCGCTGAAGCTAGGACAAATTCACAAGACCAAATTGCTCGTGAAGGATTTGTTGTATGTGCCCGGAACCATATACCGCATTCTGACAAAGACTATCAGCCCAATCAAAGGACATGATTCTTCAGATGAAGAAATTGTGGGGATGATGAAGAATATGCTCTTCAACATCATGCATGGTATCCCTATCAATTACCATGATTTCTTCATGAGGACTCTTGCAAATGTTGCACTTTCACCGTTTGAGCTGAAGCCTTATGCGCCATGGATCATGAGATTCCTCAGATCAAGGACTTCACTCAACTACAAGGCTGATACTCTCAACCATGGCAGCTACTTGCCCCCAATTGAAGTCCTCAAGCGAACAATTTCCTCATCTTATGAGAAGGGAAAGTCACCAGCTGTGATCGATGAAGGCATTCGTCCATTTGATGGTCAGTTCCGCAAAGCTGCATCTTATTCCACCAATGATGACTCTGCCACACATGATTCTGCTGCCAATGCTCCAAAGTCAAGTCCTCAAGCTACTGCTCCCCGTGAATTGCTCATAAGTCTTCACCAGAAGGTCGATCGGAACCACAAATGGGTCAAGCGTCAGTTTGGTTCTATTCTTCACAACATGACTTCTACACACAATGCAGTGAAGAAAAACCACTACTACCTCCATGAAGTGTTTGATCGCACCTGGGCTATACTATCACATCTATATGGCGAAGAAGATTTGAAGCAAATGGGCTTCAAGGAAGACTTTGAGTGGTCTGCATGTCCACCAAAGAAATACAAGAAGGTCACGGTTCCTTCCTTGGTGGCCAGCTCATATTCTTCATCACACGCCACGGACGAGCATGAAGATTTGGACGACACTGCAGTAGGCCCTACAATGACTCAAGACCCTGACAATGCTGGCGCTCCTCCATCATCATGATATTCTTCAGGGGCGTTAGTCCTCAGTTTCAACCCTTTTGGTCATTCGATGACAAAGGGGGAGAAATTTGAGTTAGTCTTCAAGCGGGTCTATATATATGGGCGTTTTTTGCTAAGTTACAACTCTCATTCTTCTGATGACTTTGCTGGGTCGAGTTGTAACCTTAAACTCTATGGTGGCTTGATACTTTTGCTGTGTTCTTCTGCATGCTTATTCCTCATTAATATTAATGCACGCATGCTGAATTACACCAGTCACCATATTTCATCATGCATTTCAAATTCCTCATATTATATGTCAAATGCGTGTATGAATTACAAGATATAGGGGGAGATATCCATGATTATACTCTTCAAGTGTGCATTGCTTCAAAAGCTAATACCTCACGATGCACATCTTCAGGGGGAGTTCTTCTATATCTTGCAATCAAATTCCTCAATATCAGTATTTACACTTCACATGTTTATCTCCGTTGAAAACTTAACCTATATTGTCATCAATCACCAAAAAAGGGGAGATTGTAAGTGTATCTAGTGCCCCTTAGTGATTTTGGTGTATTGAAGACTTATAGGTTAAGAGACTGATGCGTTTGTGAGTGTACATAGGTCTATAAGTATATGAGGAGTTTGAGATTTACAGAGAATGTCGACCCCTAAAAATGAAGTTCTTCGAGTGAAGACTTTGGATTTATGAAGACTTTCTGAAGACTTTGAAAGTGAAGAAATTGGTGTGACCTTGAAGACTTAGTTATCATTCGAGGAACATGAAGCGCGAAGATTTTTGTTTTCATAGTTTACTTTTCTCTTTCTTGAGTCATAGGAAACACCGTACTGTTAAAGGGGGTCGAGGAAATACTAAGGAGAAATTTCCATGTGATGCTCAACTCAAATCCTACACCTACCAATCCCTTCGAGTGAAGCCATTGGAAATCTCGCACAGTTCTGTCACATTCTTCAGTGACAGAGACGAAGCTCTTCTGGTCTTTGAGGAATTTGTTCTGACTGAAGAGTTAGGAATTCGCCAGTGCGGATTGCCTACAAAGTGACGAACATGATAGCCCTGAGGAATTCGAACCTCAAATATTCCGACCGTTGCTGTGCTACATGCCAGCTATCCCAAATTATCTACCCACCTAACAGTCATATCAGACAAGGGCATTTATGTCTTATCATGTCGGGCTGCTCCCCGGCTATAAATAGCCGCCCCCTACAACCACTAGCTGGTTGGCTGCTCCGAGAGAAACTGACACTTTTCATTTGAGAGCAAACCATCCTCCGAGGACTTTGAGTGAAAATCATCAAGGAGGAAATCCCAAACCCAAACCTACAAAACCCCAAGTGATTGAGCATCACTGAAGAGATTGATCCTACATGGATCCGACGCTTGTTTCCCTTGAAGACTGTGCTTCTTCCAGACGGTTAGGCGTCAAGGTCTAGAGTATCCAAGAGGAATTGTAGATCGCTGAGTGACCATGTTTGTGAAGGTTCGGAAGTCACCTGAAGACTTACCACGAGTGATTGGGCGAGGTCTGTGTGACTTTAGCTCAAGGAGAATACGTTGAGGACTGTGTGTCCGAGACTGGGTGTCCTCGAGTTTAAATACTCAGCCGCTCCAACCAGATGTACAACTGAGACAACAGTTGGAACTGGTCTACCAAATCATTGTCTTCACCGAGCCTACTGGTTCTATTTCCTCAACTCTTAAATTCCTCATGTATGTTGTTGTATGCCTGTTCATATCTGTTTGAAGACTTTGACTAAAGACTTTCTCAATTTCCTCAGATCTATTTCTTCAGTCTGTTCCTCTTCTTCCTCGTGTTATCCTGTATTTACGCTTTCTGTACTCTGTGCTTGTCTTCATTTCATCATGATGACTATGTCTGTGTTCCTTTGTGTTCCTTTCTGAGTACTTATTCCACTGCAAGTAGTTCTTCATTTAGGAATTTCCTCACCAGCAAATTCCTTAGTGAAGAATTTATAAAAATCGCCTATTCACCCCCCTCTAGTCAATATAACGCACTTTCAGAGCCGACCGCCGTCGCCCCTTCCCCAAGCCGGCCGAGCCCCCCCTCCTATAAATACCCCACCCCCACCGCCACCCTGCCGCCAAACCCCGTCCCACCCCCGCCGCCAGCCGTCGCCGCCTGAGTCGCCGCCGCCGTAGCTCCGTCGCCCCACCTGACCCGGCCGGACCCCGCCGGACTTCGCCGGAGCCCGACGAGTTAGCCGCCGCCACTGCCCCGGTTTTCTGAGAAAAACCGATTCGTTTTTTAGAAAACCCTAGTTTATTTTTTTAGATCGGTTTATTTTATTTTTCTTTTCCGGTTTATTTATTTAGCGAGTGTTCGCTCGTTCGTTCGTTTTAACGGACGTGTTCACCGTTTAGTTTCAGTTAGCGAACGTCCGTTCGTTAAACTGTTCGTCAGTTTTTCTTTTTCTCGGATTTTCCTCGATTATTTGAGATTGCGTTTTCTGATCCTATTTTCGTTTAAGTTTATCTTTTCGCTCATTTATGGAATCAGTCAATTCAAGCGGCTAGAGTTTCATCTCGAAACCCTCTTTCCATTTAACCAACTCAAACAAGTTTTTGCTATTGTAAAATTTGACTTAGGTCTAGATTAGTAAACGAAGCTCTTTTCTTTCGCCATTTGACTTTCGTTGCTTCGTTTGATTTGGTTCTTTTTGCTAACCGGAGTTCTTAAGTTGAACTTTCTGGTTAGTTCTTCTATTTGAGTTTTATCTGTGCATTAGATGAGTACTTATTGTATGCTTGTTTGCTTGTTTGTTTGCGATAGAGTATCCGGAGTGCGCCGCTTGCTACTTCGAATCTCTAGGTTTCACGAATCATCAGCAAGGCAAGTAACACTTTGATCATACCTTTTTACTACCCAGTTTTATTGCATTAGATCAATCCTCAAACAATTGCATGATTAGGATCTGACTAATATGTGGGTTTTGGGAAGTAGATGAGGTAGTGCCTATTACCTACTATATTATCAAACCCTTGGGAGTTACTTCTATGTTTGCTTATGTTGCCATGCTATGCTAGTAGACGTGGATTGGGTGAGTGAATCCATGACAGATGTGAGATTGTTAATTAATGGTTTATTTAAGGTGGCAACTTTAATACACATCTGGGTGGATTGAGGCACCTGGGTATTACAGCGATTGCCTGTTTCTTTTGGACCGCCACCCAGGCTCAAAGGGATCATGAGATTATTCATGCTAGAAACTTCCGTGTGCAGCCAAAAGCTACTATGGGCTCTAGCATAGTTTATTAAGTCGTGTGAACTCTTACAGTGGTAGACTAGAAGATGTAGGGGATGTAGGTCGGTACTGTCTACCCGATCGTAAGGCGCAAAGCTTCTGAAAGACTATGTCTCGGTCATCCATTTCTCAAACACCATGAAGTGCGAGAAATCTAACGGAGGAGATCGAGTCTTGTGGGAAAAGTGCGCAAACCTCTACAGAGTGTATAAACTAATCATGGTTAGCCGTGTCCCCGGTTATGGACGTTTTGAGTATCTAGTACTTGGATTATCATGTGAATCTCATCATGTTACTTTAATTTAATTTGTTGGGTTTAATGATGATGTTTAATTGGGATTGAGAGGATGTCTATCTTCTCAATGTTTAACAACCACCATGATAGTTAAATAAAATTTATTCCTTTGTAGTAGGTAAAAATTGGCTTTATGCAAAACAGTAACCATAGAGCTTTCCACCAGCCATATATGCATGTAGTATAGCATATTTCTGTTCATTACTCTCTATGTGTTACATTGCCAGCATATTCCATGTGCTAACCCATTTTTAGTGGAGATATTCGATGTAATAAGTGTGTGATTGCTACTCTATTGTAAATCCTTCAAGTACTGTGCGTGTCAGCATTACTGATCCAGGGATGGCACTGAAGCACAGAGATCAGACTGTTTGAGGTCTGATCGCTACAAATGCGCTTGAAGATTAGAAAGATTAGAAAATATACCATTCATACTGAGGCTTGTTATCATTATGCTATTGGATCAATTGTCACCTTAGTTGCGATTATGATCGCATTTGTTGTTGCATTGAAATGTTTTACATAGTTTCAATGTATGGTTTAATTAGATGCTCTAGAGAGCTAATATATATGTTTTCAATGAGAAGTATGTATGAACCTTATGTATTTATTTTTTCAGTAATAACATTTGATCACTATTGTACTTTGGTTTTAATGCGATGATGAACTTCTATTAATTTAGCCACTTCTCTATTCATGACGTTCTGTAATGGTTTTTGACACACTTAATTATATATGATGTACACAGATGAACCGAAAATGGATATACGGTGACATACGCACCTCCGAGTACATTAAGGGCGTGCATAATTTTCTCGAAGTGGCTGAGGTAAACAAGCAGAATGGTTTTATGTGTTGTCCATGCCCTATCTGTGAGAATACAAAGTCTTACTCTAACCAGAAAACCCTTCACATCCACCTGCTTGAGATGGGTTTCGTGCCACACTATAATGTTTGGACCAAGCACGGAGAAAGAGGGGTTATGATGAAAGACAACGAAGAAGAAGAGGATGATGACAACTATTTGCCCCCTGAATACGGTGATGCTGCAATGGGGGAATCTCAAGATCAAGAGGAACCAGATGATGTGCCCGATGATGATATTCGCCGGGTCATTGTTTATGCAATGAGACAATGCCAAAGTGAAAGGGAGAAGTTGAAGTTCAATTGCATGTTAGAAGATCACTGTCGGTGTGAAAACCGACAGATCTCGGGTAGGGGGGCCCAAGCTGCACGTCTGAGGATAAATGGTAACTGTCGGTGTCAAAACCGGCGGATCTCGGGTAGGGGGTCCTGAACTGTGCGTCTAGGCGGATGGTAACAGGAGACAAGGGACACGATGTTTTACCTAGGTTCGGGCCCTCTTGATGGAGGTAAAACCCTACGTCCTGCTTGATTGATATTGATGATGTGTGTTACAAGAGTGGATCTACCACGAGATCAAGGAGGCTAAACCCTAGAAGCTAGCCTATGGTATGATTGTTGTTCGTCCTAAGGACTAAAGCCATCCGGTTTATATAGACACCGGAGAGGGCTAGGGTTACACAGAGTCGGTTACAATGGTAGGAAATCTACATATCCGTATCGCCAAGCTTGCCTTCCACGCTAAGGAAAGTCCCATCCGGACACGGGACGAAGTCTTCAATCTTGTATCTTCATAGTCTTGGAGTCCGGCTGATGATGATAGTTCGGCTATCCGGACACCCCCTAGTCCGGAACTCCCTCAGTAGCCCCTGAACCAGGCTTCAATGATGACGAGTCCGGCGCGCATGTTGTCTTCGGCATTGCAAGGCGGGTTCTTCCTCCGAATAATTTATAGAAGATTGTGAACACCAGGATAGTGTCTGGCTCTGCAAAATAAGTTCCACATACCACCGTAGAGAGAATAATATTACACAAGTTCAATCTGCTGACGTATTTTGTGGCGTGACGTCACACCATTACCAAGCCTTTACTCGAATTGTTTTTATTGTTCCACCTCTGCACGTTTAGCGAGGCGGTTTCCTTGGCACGTCTTGTCGAAGCAGAGATCGTGTTCCCCTTATTCCGGGATTCCCATCAATACGGACGTGGGCAACCCAACCGTTCCATTGATTGTGAGAATTATGAGATAAGCGAGTTTTACCATGCCGGTGGGGACACATGTTTTTGTCCGCCCATATAAGGGGATAAAGACCCAACCCCTTTACCTGCGCCTTCTTCCTTCTTGGCTTATCTATCTCCGCGAACTCGAGCTCCAGCACCCAAGTCCGCACTTCTCACCTCAACCTTCTCCAACTATGTCCGGAGCGGGAGGCAAGTGGATGGCCTCCTCTGTCACGGAGGGGCAGATCCAGAAGCTGCGCGACGCCGGATATTTGTCCAGTGACATCGCGCATCGGCTCCCTGACGAGGGAGAGCTCATCCCCACCCCCAGGCCCCATGAGAGGGTAGTATTTCTTCCCCATTTCCTCCGCGGACGGGGCTTCCCACTTCATCCCTTTGTCCGAGGGCTCATGTTCTACTACGGCCTAGATTTCCATGATCTGGCCCCGAATTTCATCCTCAACATCTCGGTGTTTATCGCCGTGTGCGAGGCCTTCCTCTGCATCCAGCCCCACTTCGGCTTGTGGCTCAAGACCTTCAGTGTCAAGCCGAAGGTTGTGAATTGCAGCCAAGCGGAGTGCGGAGGCGCCATGGTGGGCAGGATGTCCCACGTTACGTGGCTGGAGGGCACTTTCGTGGAAACCATTAAGGGGTGGCAATCGGGGTGGTTCTATATCACCGAGCCGCGTGACCCTGATTGGGCAGCGGCCCCCGAATTCAGATCCGGCATCCCTACACGGCTCACCTCCTGGAAAGAGAGTGGCCGGATCTGGGGGGATTCGGAGGAGCTGACCGGACTCCAAGCCTGTATCCAGAAGCTGGTGGACAAGAAGCTCAAGCTTGTCAACGTAGTCCAGGTCATGCTCATCCGTCGGATTCTCCCGTGCCAGCGACGGGGCTTCAACATGTGGGAGTTCGATCCGGCGCAACACCAGACTCTGAGCGGGCTCTTCGACACTACATACGAAGATGTCTGGAAGGTGCTGTTCAAAGGCGCCGAGGCTCCCGCATCCGCTACCGAAGATCGCGGATTCCGCTCGCAGCGTCCAGCTGACGAGGTAAGTGATTTTGCCACTTGTTTTCCATAGTTTGACTCTATGCGGGATCTAAACTCCCTTTACCTTTGACAGGACTGGCTGGCGAAGGCCGAACAGACTATCTGTCCGGCCCCATTGCCAGAGGACCCAGCGGACGCGCGCCTAACGGGGCTGCTGGCTCCGGCACCCCACGTGGTGCCGGAGAAGAAGGCCAAGAAGAAGGCCACGGGGACTCGGAAGAGTTCCCATTTTCAGGTGCTATCGGATGATGAATCCGAGGCCGACTCCTCCCACCAAGGCGAGGAGGAGAAGAAGAAAGCCTCTCCCCTAGCGGGGGGAGGGAAGAAAAGGAAGGCCTCTCCAACAAGGGAGGCCGAGGGGTCCAAGAAGGGAAAAACTCTTCCCCCGGACTGGTCCGTCAACGCCAGTGATGACGACGAGGACTGGCCTCCAAGGGCCAAGCCCCTGGCGAGATCGTAAGTATCCGGACTCCCGAATAACTTCAAGGTTTTTCCTTTTCGCCACATAATGTCTTTTTAATGCCGCATACAACCCTGCAGTCCGCCCAAGGATGATCTTCCCGCTTCGTCGAGCGGGTCCTTAGGTGCATCGGATATGGATTCCCTTCCGACTGCCTCCACCCCCCGCGCCGCGGACGATGCCAAGGTGGGATCCTAGGAAGGGACCCACCAGGAGGCGGAGGCCCCGGAGGTGTCACAGGACAACCTCCCGGACTTTGCACCGGACTCGGCCCCGGAACCCATAGTGGCTCCTGAGTCCGGCGGGCGACCCCTTCACAAGAAGGGCAAGACCGTGACGCCGGCTGCCTCCGTCCAACCGGAGGTGCCGGATAATTTGCTGGAGGCGCTCAACGGCGCCTCCATCGAAGAGGAACACCGCACTGTTATGAGTGCGGTGATTTAGAAGGTGCAGCTCGCCAAGAGCGGGCTGACCGAAGCCTGCAGAAGCCTTCTAACAGGCTTTGAGGTAAGAATTTCAATATGTATAAAATGGTACCGCATAGACAATAGTCCCTGATGCTCGGTTCGGCGTTCGGGAAGAAAAGCCGGACTGAGGATCTAAAAAGATATACGCAGGAGTCCTAAAAAATATGTCAATATGGGATTGCAGGCTGCGCTGCTGACCTCTGCCGCACTGACTGTGGAGGTCAATACTTTAAAGGAAAACCTCAAGCGGTCCGAGAACGAGCTCGGCCGTGCCAAGAAGCAGCTCGAGGATAAGGAAGGTGAGTAACACCTTATTAAAATTGTACCTTACAGAAAAGGATTTTGGTTGCAGAAAGAATGACAAGGATAACGTGGGTATTACAGGGGTCACTAACGAGGTGGCGACCCTGAAAGAGGCGGTGGCCGCGGCCAAACGCAATGCGGCCGCGGAGCGCACCGAGCGAGAGAAGCAGGAGGCGCGGGTGGCGGAGGTACAGCAAGAGCTCCAGGATCTTGTGAAAAAACATGAGAGCCTGGAGCGTGACTCGAAGACTCGAGAGTCTGAGCTTGCAATGGCTCTTGAGAATGCCAAAGCCGCTAAGGCCGAAGCCTACAAGGCCCTCCAGGAGATTGAGGCGGTGAAGAAAATAGCAGCGGGTAAGGCATTTTTCATGCAAAGTAAGCATGTGAGTGTTAATTACCTGTTGCTTACCCGAATTCGGAGCTCTCTAGGGGCGTTCGCAGATCTTCCTTGCAGCGTGTCCGATGCTGCCGCATTCTACCGGGCCGAGGAGGGGAGCTCGACGGAGAAGGTCTTCTGGTCTCAGTATGCTGAGGCCGGACATCCGGTGCCCCTTAGCGACCAGCTAAAGCAGCTGGTCGAGCTCCACAAGGCGGCCGAACAGGCCATGAAGGGCCTCATAGTTCGGCTGTGGCCTAAGGAGGCCATGCCTGGGAGCTACTTCGGCCTGGTGCGGCGGCTGGTGGATGCGTGCCCGTGGGTTGAAGTCATCAAGCACTCCGCCTGTATTGAGGGTGCCCGTCGGGCCCTTGCCCGCGCAAAGGTGCACTGGGGCAAGATGGATGCCCAGAAGCTTGTGACGGACCCGCCACCAGAGGGCAAGGAGCATCGCACGCCCGAGAAGTATTATAAGAGTGTGCTGAAGGGCGCCCGCACTATTGCGGGGGAGTGCTCCAAAGATGTAATTTTTGAGTAGAATCACATTTTGTTATCCTGTGCGCTGAAAACTTAGTTCATATGCGCTAAGCAACGCTTGTTAATTTAAAATATTACATTCTGTGCGGCTGTTTATCAAATCTGAGAGATGGCAAGTCGTCGGCTTCAGCCCCCATGCCATGAGTGCTGGGGTGTTCGGGATAAACTTGAGCACTCTTGTTCCCATTTTTGGGTCCATCTACGGAGGCGCTCAACACAACGAGCAAGGCAACCGGACTTATAATGCTTGAACACTCTCACTTAGCCATCGAATTCTATAATTTTAAATTTCGGCGAAGCCCCTAGTCTTCGGAAGGCCGAATTTGGGGCGCTATCCACGCCTGGGCCGGACAAGATCCGGCTCCTTGCTCTAAGCGGCATAAGTCTTTAAGGACTCGCAAAAACCTCTCGAACAGCGACCGAATCTCGCCTCATCATGACGGTCAGTTTTAGCTTTCTCCACTGAGGCGTTAACCCAGCTCAACTGGGGCGCAATCGCAGTGGTTCTCCCAGTGCTACCTTAGCCGATATAACGGAACGTAAGGTACCAAAACATGGGAGCCGGGCAAACCCAACTATTGACCCAAGACATGATTCAGAGCCGATGCATATAATGCTATAAGTTTGGGGTGCCGCACTTGTGAAAGTGTTCAGACTTATCACACCATGATGCGAGAACCATAAGCCCCTGGTGTGTTTTAACCGTACCAAAGTGTACGGATGCGACATGTCGTAAATGAACATATCTATGAAAAAGAAATACAATTATAAGCAAAAAGGTGCTGCATTGTTTTATTCAATAAGTGCTGCTATGAATGCAGAACGATACAAATAGTGCGATAAGCAAGGGATGGGACTGTTAAACATGCCCCCCTCCAGGGGTAGGCTGCGGACTGGTGTATAAAAATGCTCATAATGGAGACCACCTGTATATTCGTTGTAGCCTTTGATCCTTCCATGGCTGTTGCATCGTGAGTTCGGTAGGTCTGCTGCCGGACAGGGCCTCTGACGAACGAAGTCCTGTAGGTCAAAAATAAAAGGTGAAAAGAAAAAAAGAATGACACACTTGAGAGCCCCTGGTGTGGTTGAGCCGCAGTCTGGGCTTATTGTGGTCGTGCCCCTCTCCCCATGCCCATGGTATCTTCAGAGTCTAATGGTGTACGCGAAGGACCTGTTTGGATGTTTTGCAGGGGCTGGGGTTGGGGCCGCACTGCTACGCGTGCTCGGAACGTGCCAGGTGGTCTTGTTGTAGGTTACTCCGGGCGCGCTTAGCTATGTCCGGCCGCCTAACGGCCGGACTCGAGAATTGCCTTAAGAGGCTGCATTGTACTTCTGCCGCGAGAGCCGCTGTATGTTCCTCCGTTCGGAGAGAACGTTCAGTGTTTCCATTGACCGTGATGACTCCTCTAGGGCCTGGCATCTTGAGCTTGAGGTATGCGTAGTGCGGCACCGCGTTGAACTTTGCAAACGTGGTACGTCCGAGCAAGGCATGATAGCCACTGCGGAACGAGACTATGTCGAAGATTAACTCCTCGCTTCGGAAGTTATCTGGGGATCCGAAGACCACTTCTAGTGTAACTGAGCCTGTACAATTGGCTTCTACACCTGGTATGACGCCTTTAAAGGTCGTCTTGGTAGGTTTAATCCTTGAGGGGTCTATGCCCATTTTGCGCACTGTATCCTGATAGAGCAGGTTCAGGCTGCTGCCGCCGTCCATCAGGACTCTGGTGAGGTGAAATCCATCGACGATTGGGTCTAAGACCAATGTGGTGAATCCTCCATGGCGGATGCTGGTGGGGTGGTCCCTTCGGTCAAAAGTGATCGGGCAGGAGGACCATGGATTAAACTTCGGGGCGACTGGCTCCATCGCGTATACATCCCTGAGTGCACACTTCCACTCCCTTTTGGGTATGTGCGTTGCGTATATCATGTTCACCGTCCGCACCTGTGGGGGGAAACCCTTCTGCCCTCTATTGTTCGGCGGTCGGGTCTCTTCCTCGTCATCGCTATGCAGCGCCTTGTCATTGTTTTCGGCAATTAACTTGCCTGCCTGCTTGAATACCCATCAGTCCCTATTGGTGTGGTTAGCTAGCTTTTCGGGGGTGCCGTGTATCTGGCACAAGCGGTCGAGTATTCGGTCCAAATTGGACGGACCCAGAGCACTTCTTCTGAATGGCTTTTTCCGCTGACCGAGTTTGGAGCCTCTGAATCCGGCATTGACTGCCGTATCCTCACTATTGTCGCTGTTGATGCGGCGTTTGCTTTTGTTACGACGCGACCTGCCATTCCGGTCCTTGAAATCCGGACTGCCAGAATTTTTGCTGAGGTTGTTGCTGTGTGCTAGCCAGCTGTCCTCACCCGCGCAAAAGCGGGTCATGAGTGATGTAAGGGCTGCCATGGATTTCGGCTTTTCCTGTCCCAGGTGCCGGACAAGCCACTCGTCGCGGATGTTATGCTTGAAGGCTGCGAGGGCCTCCGCATCCGGACAGTTGACGATTTGGTTTTTCTTTGTTAAGAACCGTGTCCAGAATTGTCTGGCCGATTCGTCTGACTGCTGAATTATGTGGCTTAGGTCATCAGCGTCTGGTGGTCGCACATACGTGCCTTGGAAGTTATCGAGGAATGCAGCTTCCAGGTCTTCCCAACTCCCAATTGACTTTGCTGGCAGGCTGTTAAGCCAATGCCGGGCTGGTCCTTTAAGCTTGAGGGGGAGATATTTAATGGCGTGAAGATCGTCACCGTGGGCCATGTGGATGTGAAGAAGATAGTCTCTGATCCAAACCGCGGGGTCTGTTGTGCCATCGTAAGATTCGATATTCACGGGTTTAAACCCTTCGGGGATTTGATGATCCATTACTTCATCTGTGAAGCATAGTGGGTGTGCGGCGCCTCTGTACTGGGCGATATCACGACGGAGCTCAAAAGAGCTTTGTCTATTTTGTTCGGCCCGGCCGGACTTAATGTGTCCGGCGCGACGGTTGTCGTCACGTACCGTGGGGCGCCCACGCGATCCATAGATCGATCTTGATTGTCTTGCCTTATCCTCCAATATATCTCGCAAGTCCGGAGCGTTCCCCTGTGGTCTTGTGCTTTTCGAGTGGTGCCAGGGTACGGGTCTAGTGAAGGGCCTAGCGGCCTCTCTGTCGCGACCACGGGGTGGTCGGTCAGCCGTATTGTCTCCTGGTGATGCGGGTTCATACGCTTCCTCCTCTAATCGGGGGAGCAGCTTGCGTTTACGGTAGCTTTTGGAGGGGCGTTCGAGCTCATTCTCTTCGGCCGCGAGGACTTCAGTCCATCTGTCGGCTAGCAGATCTTGATCAGCTCTAAGCTGTTGCTGCTTTTTCTTGAGGCTGTTTGCTGTGGCCATAAGCCTGCGTTTAAAGCACTTTTGTTCGACGGGATCCTCAGGCACGAGGAATTCATCGTCGTCGAGGCTTGCTTCGTCTCCGGCGGGAGGCATATAATCCTCTACCTCTTCTTCTGCCGCTCTCTCTTGAGGGCTGACGTCTCCATCCTCCTGCGCTGGATCTTGCTGGAGTGGGTTGTCTTCGGCACTGTCCGGTGTATTGTTATCTCCGGCTCGATCTGCGCAGCCGGCTCCGACTTGAAGATCGGAGCGAGTTCGAGTGCGGCCTCCAGGGTACTGTTCGGCTGCTGAGCTAAATCATGCTCGCGGTGACAGTGCGGAACGCTCGGCTGTGGCTCGAATCCATCGAGGATCAAGTCCCCGCGGATGTCAGCCATGAAGTTCAAACTTCCAAACCTGACCTGACGGCCAGGGGCGTAGCTTTCGATCTGCTCCAGATGGCCAAGCGAATTGGCCCGCAGTGCGAAGCCGCCGAATACGAAGATCTGTCCGGGGAGAAAGGTCTCACCTTGGACTGCGTCGTTGATGATGGTCGAAGAAGCCATCGAGCCTATCGGTGATGACACAGAGGAACTCTCAATGAAAGCACCAATGTCGGTGTCAAAACCGGCGGATCTCGGGTAGGGGGTCCCGAACTGTGCGTCTAGGCAGATGGTAACAGGAAACAAGGGACACGATGTTTTACCCAGGTTTGGGCCCTCTTGATGGAGGTAAAACCCTATGTCCTGCTTGATTGGTATTGATGATGTGTGTTACAAGAGTGGATCTACCACGAGATTAAGGAGGCTAAACCCTAGAAGCTAGCCTATGGTATGATTGTTGTTCGTCCTAAGGACTAAAGCCATCCGGTTTATATAGACACCGGAGAGGGCTAGGGTTACACAGAGTCGGTTACAATGGTAAGAAATCTACATATCCGTATCGCCAAGCTTGCCTTCCACGCCAAGGAAAGTCCGATCCGGACACGGGACAAAGTCTTCAATCTTGTATCTTTATAGTCTTGGAGTCCGGCCGATGATGATAGTTCGGCTACCCGGACACCCCTAGTCCGGAACTCCCTCAGTAACTATGACGAAGGGACACAGTATTTACCCAGTTTTGAGCCCTCTTGATGGAGGTAAAACCATAATCCTGCTTGATTATATTCGAGGGTATAAAGGTTACCAGAGTTGATCTACCTCAAGATCGATTCGGCTAACCCTAGATTAGCTAGCCTAGCAATGTTGTGATCCTGCCTCCGATCTACCCTCCGGTTTATATAGACACTGGAGGGGCCTAGGGTTGTACAAAGTCGGTTTTACAGAAAGGAATAACATATCCGGACACCTATACTTGCCATCCACGCATACGGGAGTCCCCACCGGACACAAGAGATAATCTTCTGTCTTGTATCTTGACGGCCCATCAGTCTGGCCCACACAAATAGACCGGACGCCCGAGGACCCCCTAGTCCAGGACTCCCTCAGTAGCCCCCTGAACCAGCCTTTAATGATGATATATTCGGCGTTCATATTATCTTCGGCATTGCAAGGCGGGTTCCTCAAAGAATACACATCAGTTTTCCTCTGTAAAAGAATTGTATCCGACTTTTTATAATAAACACAACCCCTAGCCGCAAAGGCAGGATAGATATAAAAACAAGAACCGTGTCTTTTACTCATAGTCTTTTCCGACGAAGCGTCAGACTTGACCCTTCGGCATTTGAAACCGTTTTCACACCCTGCATTCCGTGTTTCGAGGCCATACCTCGTTGGCACGTCCCGTCTAAACAAAGATCGTGTCCACTTAATACGGGATTGCACATCAATGGCATTTGGGTAACCCAACCGACGGCGGCGCATACCCACATCAGGAACAAGCGAGGTTTTAAGGCTAGCGAGGCATGCGCTTGGTACACGACCTATATAAGCGGATAAAGATCCATCTTTTTATCCCATGCCTCCTTCTTCCTCAGCCTCCCCATCTTCGAGCTCCAACACCCAAGCTTCAATCATCCACACCGCTACCAACGTCTCCGGCCATGTCCGGATTCGGTGTTCAAGGAAAGTGGGTGGCCTCCTCCATGAAGGAGAAGGACATCAAGGAGCTCCGGGAGGCGGGGTACCTGAGTACGGACATTGCGTACATGCTCCCTGCCAAGAAGCAGGTCATCCCCACTCTGGGGCCCGATGAAAGGGTGGTATTCATCTCCCACTTTCTCCGCTGACTAGGTTTTCCACCTCACCCTTTTGTCCGCGGCCTCATGTTCTATTATGGGCTAGATTTCCATGATCTAGCCCCAAACTCCTTCCTCCACATCTCGGCGTTTATCGTCGTGTGCGAGGCGCTCCTCCGCATTCCCCCCACTTTGGCTTTTGGATCAAAACCTTCAACGTGAAGCCAAAGGTGGTGGACGGGCAGCACGCAGACTGCAGAGGCGCCAAGGTGAGAAAACTCCCCAACGTCACCTGTCCCAAAAGGGCCTTCATGGAAACTGTCAAGATATGGCAACAAGAATGGTTCTATATCACCGAACCTCTTGGCGCCAACTCGGCAGCCACTCTTGAGTTTAGGTCCGGACCCCCGATGCGACTCATGTTGTGGATCAACAAGGGTCCAGACTAGGGGTCGACCGACGAGGTGTGGACCCTTCTCTGCCAAAAGCGCAACAAAAACATTATACAAAAGAACACCAATTTGACTGACGTGATCCAGGTGACGCTATTCTGCCGGACCCTTCTCTGCCAGCGCCGGCCTCTCCATATGTGGGAGTTTAATCCGGAAGGGCCGCGGACCCTGCAGCGATTCTTCAGCACGACACACGAAGACATCTGGAGGCTGCTTTTCAAGGCCCAGAAGTCGTGGCCGGAGACAAACGACGACATCAGCCTTGACTGTGTTCACCCAGCCTCCCCAGTAAGTTTTTAGTTTCTGAACATAACTTAGTTCAGAAATCGAAGGGGTATACTAAGACTTCCATCCTTTAATTAGGGTTGGACGAAGAAGGCGGAGCGGGTCAAGTGTCTGGCTGTGCTGCCCGAAAACCCAACTGATCCCGTGCTGACGAGGATGCGGGTCCCGGCACCATACCAGGCGCCAGAGAAGAGGGCCAGGAAGAATGGCAAGGAGGCCAAAGGCGCCCCCGCCATGAAGACACTCCGGACGCTATGTCTGGGGATTTGAAGCTCTCTCCTCCCACGAGGGACATGAGGATGAAAAGGAGGAGGAGGGAGAGAGTGATTCTCCTCTTAAGGGGAGGAAGAAGAAAAGAACGGCCTCCGCAGACCTAGAGGCGGAGGCGTCCAAGATGGGGAAGATGTCCCTTTCGGACGACTCGGATTCGGATGCCGAAGTCATCCTCGAGCGGCGCCCCAGGTCGAAGCCCCCGACCGATTCATAAGTATCCAAGGATGCCTTACATGTATCGACATTTCATGATTGTAGTTTTAAATGCATTGTATTGTGTGTTTCAGCCCGGCCCGTGATCTCCCCCGACTATCATTATCTCCGGAGAACTCACTGGAGCTGGGGATGATGGAGAGTGAGACACCTCCGCGAGCCTCCCCGCCAGCTATGGACGAAACCGAGGTTTTATCCCGAAGAGCCTCTCCAGGCCATAGAGAGGTGCGGGATGCTGCCAAGATAGCACCAGAGGGTAATACCTCGGCTGTCGAGAATGTGGGGGAATCAATCCCCATGGAGACTGACGACGGGGACCATGACCAATCAAGCCCCTAGTCAAACACTATTCTGGAGACCCATACGGCTCCGAAATCGAGCGAGCAGCCTCCTTTGAAGGAGGGGGAGCGTCGACTCCATCGATGACTTCCGTCAATACGGAGGCATCAGACACTTTGGTGGAAGCACTTCGTCATGCTTTCGTCGTGGAGGAGCACACCCTGATGGGTATGGTGTTGGAGAAGATTCAGTCCGCCAAAGGCGGGCTGAATGAAGGCTTCAACAGCCTATTAACAGGCTTTGAGGTATGCGATGTAATTTTCTAACCAATTTTAATAAAGGAATATGCCTGTTTATAGATGGTAGCCCCCGAGACTCTGTCCGGCTTTAATGAAGCTGGACAGAGGATCACATAGTGTTCGAAAGAGGTTACCTATTACTCTATTGTACAATAGGCTTCCTTGCTGGCGGCGAGCGACCATGCCGTCGAAGTTTCTGAACTCACCCGGAAGTTGCGGCTGGCCGATGAAGTAGTCCGCATCAACAAGCGGTTTGAGGAGACGCAAGGTATGCATACATTGAGGAGTTTGATCATATATCTCCAGTGGTATATCTCAAAAATAGTATATGTGTTAGTCGTTTTAAACTGACTAAAAACTTTGTAATTATACTTGCAGTTGGCGCCGATGAGGTTGATTCCCTCAAGAGTGCCCTCGCCGAGGCCAAGAGGGAGGCGGAGGCAAGAAAGGCGGCCGCGGACAAAGCGGCCCGCAAATTTAGAAGAGGAGCAAACCACCCGCCGATGACTTGAGGCGCGGGTGGGGGAGGTTGAAAAAGAGCTCAAGGACTCCATCGCTAGATGCAAGTTCTTGGAGCAGAAGAGTTCGGAGCAAGCCTCCGAGCTCACCAAAGCTCTTGAGAGCCCGAAGGAGGCCCGGGTCGATGCCCAGGGCACTCGCCAGAAGATTCAAGAGGCGAGACGAATTGCGGCTGGTAATGGCTTTATAATGCAGAGTAGGTATACTAGTAGGAGATATGTTTTACTAACCCGAGTTTGGAGTTCTCCAGGCATCTTTGCGGATCTGCCAAGGAGTATTGCGGATGCCACCGCATTCTTCCTGGCCGAATAGGGGAGCTCAACGGAGAAGTTATTCTGGTCGCAGTACCTTGCGCAAGAGCTTCCAGTGCCCCTGAGCGACCAGCTGAAGCAGCTGTCTGAGCTGCATAGGGTGGCCGGCCTGGCCATGAAGGACGTAATAGTTCGACTATGGCCGGCTGAGGCCATACCTAGCAGCCACTTCGGACTCATGAAGAGGCTAGTGGAGGCACTTCCTCAAATCAATGCCCTTAAGCGGTCTTACTGTATTGAAGGTGCTCGGATGGCCTTCGCCCACGTCAAAGTGCAGTGGGCGAAGATGAAAGCCACCGAGATTGACACCGCAGGGCCACCTGAGGGCAAGGAGCACCGGCGGCCGGAGGGGCATTTCGACGAGGTCCTCGAGGGAGCCCGTATTGTAGAAGGCTAGTGCTCCAAGGACATCATATTTGAGTAGTTGTGTCCGATTTTTAAGAGTCATGTAATGAACTCATGATGTAAAAATTGGTTATGCTTTTTATGATTAGTTTGTCCTCCTATTTTGGTCATTTATATGTCTAAAAGTTTTCTAGTCGTCGTCTTTAGCCCCCACATAAATATTACGGGGGTGTTCAGGGACGCATGACCGCACTTTATCCAATGTCTTGGTCCGATATAGGAGGCGTCTTGCAAAGTGAACTAGGCAATCAGACTATGCAGCTTTAGTACTTTCACTTAGCTATAAGAGTCCATTGGTGGTGCTAAGTACTAGCCCCTCGTTGCATGATCAACAATCCAGAGTGCGGTTCCTTTGCAATGCGGCTAGTCAAAAACCCAACCCTTCATATAACACGGCATAAATCACGAACGATTCGTAGTTTAACACTAAGTCACCGGATTACTGACCCGCTCTCGCCCATCATGACCGTCAGTTTTCGGCTTTCTCTATTGAGTTATTTAACCGGACGAACCAGAAATACAATCGCAGTAGTTCTCCCTTTACTACCTTATCCAAACATGCAGAACTTAAGGTGGCAAACACAGGAGCCGTGCAAACCAACTATAGACCAAAGACATGATTCAGAGCCGATGCATATAATGCAATATCTGGGACGCCGAAGAGTTCTCTATAGGTGTTCGAACTTAAGAAGTTGGCGGGGCCGAATACAACCCCTAGTGTGAAGGCCGTGCCGAAGCGCATATATCGGTCGAACACAGGGCAGGAACACAGATGGTGAAATCAAACAATCAAACCAAGAAGGTGATAGTCATCTGCTTCTTTTATATCCTTGTTGACACATCAAGGTGTGGTTCGACAGACAATGCCGTTTAATATAAAGGTCAGGTTAGATGCCTGAAGATAAAAAAGAAAAAGTTTTACATAAGGGAAAGTTTAACACAGGGCCTAAAAATCATATTTCGGAAAAAAGAAAAAACTCCAATGATGCCCTGCCGCACGTTTGCGCCTTTTCTCCTTAATAGTAAGTCCTTTGAGAGTAGTATTTGATGGATGGGACGCACCAGCCTTTAAAAGGATCTCCTGCGACAACCATCTCGCAAGTAGGGCTCTTGCTAAACCTGCATTACAAGAAAAAAGGTATGTGCGGTCCAACTATGGTCAAGCCACTCTATGGACCCTTTCTGCAGTATGCCTCCGGCACTGCCCAAGGTATTTTTAATGCGTAGTTATGTACATGCGGTACATAAGCCGCAACCTGGTGGGGCAATTGGTGGTGGCTGAACTACTAATCAGGCTCCAAATCCGTTGGTTTATCACTATTATGCGCAGACCAGACTCGCTTGGATACGTCGTTGGCTTTATTAGCCGGCAAACTACTCGGCTTGGTAGGGCCACCATATACTTCGGCTACAAGGGCCGCAGTGTGCTCCTCAGTACGTAGGGAGCGCTCCATGTTACCCTTGACTGTGATAATGCCACGAGGTTCGGGCATTTTAAGCTTTAGGTAAGCGTAGTGCGGGACTGCATTGAAGCGGGTGAAAGCAGTTCATCTGAGCAGGTGCGAAAAGGGACGATGTCGAAGATCAAATCTTTGCCGCAGAAGTTGTCTGGGGAGCCGAATAATACCTCCAGTGTAATTGAGCCCATACAACGGGCCTCTACTCCTAGTATCACACCTTTAAAGGTAGTCTTACTAGGCTTGATTCATGATGGGTCGATCCTCATTTTGCGGACAGTATCTTGATAGATCAAGTTGAGACCGCTTCCTCCATCCATAAGGACTCTAGTGAGGTGGTATCCGTCAATAATTGGATCAAGAACCAGGGCGGCCGAACCCCCGTGACGTATACTGGTTGTGTGGTCCCTACGATCAAAGGTGATCGGACAGGCTGACCATGGGTTAAAATTGGGAGCAACAGGTTCTAAGGCATAGACGTCCCGTAATGCGCGTTTACGCTCCCTTTTGGGGATATGAGTGACATACATCATGTTCACTATCTTCACCTCGGGAAACTGCTTGTGACCCTCGGTGTTCGGCTGGCGGGGCTCGTCGTTGTCTTCGCTTAGGGGCCCTTTTCCCTTGTGTTCGGTATTGATTTTACCGGCCTGTTTGAAGACCCAACAATTCCTGTGGGTGTGATTTGCAGGCTTGTCGGGTGTGCCATGAATCTGTCAGGGCCTCTCAAGGATTTTATCTAAGCTGGATGGCCCATCTCTATTGCCTTTTAAAGGTTTCTTCCGCTGACCAGACTTAGGACCGCTGAATCCGGCGTTGACTGCCGTATCTCTGCGTCGTCGTTATTGTTATTCTGATGTTTGTTTTTATTGCGGCGCGGTTTACCGTTGTCGTCTCGCACCTTAGAGGTGCCGGGGTCACCCGAGCTAGTGCTTCTACGAGCTAACCAGCTGTCTTCGCCCGCACAGAAGCGGGTCATGAGTGCTATTAAGGCTGCCATGGTCTCCGGCTTTTCCTGCATGAGGTGTCAGGCGAGCCATTCATCTCGGACGCTGTGTTTGAAGGCCTCTAAGGCTTCGGCGACCGGACAGTCTACTATTTGGTTCTTTTTAGTTAAGAACCGATTCCAAAGCTTGTCGGCTGATTCGCCTAGGTGCTGAATTATGTGACTCAAGTCGTCAGCATCCGGTGGCCGGACATAAGTGCCCTGAAAGTTGGCCCGAAAAGCGTCTTCCAAGTCTTCCCAGGTTCCAATGGAGTTTTCTGGGAGGCTGTTTAGCCAGTGCCTTGCTGGTCCTTTCAGCTTTAGAGGAAGATATTTGATGGCGTGGAGATCATCCCCTTGAGCCATATGTATGTGGAGAAGAAAGTCTTCAATCCAGATGGCCGGATCCGTCGTTCCATCGTACTGTTCGATGTTTACGGGTTTAAACCCTTCCGAAAATTGGTGTTCCATGACCTCATCGGTGTAGCATAGGGGGTGTGCGGCGCCTCTATATCGCGCAATGTCGAGGCAGAGATTGGCTAACATCCGAGTTCGGTTCTGATCCCGAATAATAGTAATGGTCGCCATGCCGGGCTTCATAGCCATTGTCTCACGCTGGGGCACTGCCCCTTGATCCGTAGATTGATCTTGTCTGACCAGCTTTATTGGCTAGGACGCGCTGCAAGTGGTACGTATATCCCGCAGCTGCTGTCTCCCTGCCTCTTCGGCGGGGAGGTGTGGGTTGGTGTTCGGCTCGATATGCTGCTTTGTCCTGTCCACGTGGTGGTCAGTCTGGTTGATCTGCCTGATTGTATTTTAACGGAATTGGCTCAAGGGCTTCGTCGTCGAATTGAGGCAGCAGCTTGCGCTTAGGATAACTTTTGACAGGTCGCTCTTGGCCGTATTCCTCAGCGGCCAGGACCTTAGTCCACCTTTCATTAAGCGTATCTTGTTCGACTTTGAGCTGCTACTACTTCTTCTTCAGGCTCCGGGCTGTAGCAATAAGCTGTTGTTTGAAGCATTCTTGGTCGAGGGGTTCCTATGGGATAATGAAATCTTCCTCACCAAGGCTAAACTCCTCTTCGGTTTCTGGCATATAATTGCTGTCCTCTGCATCTTCGTTGTCAGCGCGTCCGGGGCTATATTCACTCTCTTCCCTTACGTCCTGTTCGGACGTGGGCTCAACAGGGTATTCGGGATCTTCGGCATTGTCTAGAGTCTCATTATCTCTGGTGCCAGTAATGCTATCCTTTGCCCAACGCGATCGTGAGCGGCGCCACTAACGTCGATGCTTTGGTGGTTTATCGACGGGTTTGTCCTCATCGGGGCTCAAGTTATCCTCGTCGTTCTTTTTATTTGGAGTGTCCACCATTTACACATCGTATGTTGAGGTGGCCGTCCAACGCCCCGTAACGGGTGGGACTTGGCTTGGTTCAGTGTCGGCATCGTCGTCCATATCGTCACATCGATGTCTTCGGACGCATAGTCCAGCATGTCGATTAAGTCCTCGACGGTGGCTATTAAATGGGTGGTGGGTGGGGCGTAAAATTCCCCGCTCTCAGCCCCCAGTCCGAGCTAGGTATAGTTCGGAGGTAAAGCCTCCGTGATGGCGAGAGACTGCATCAAACCCAATGCATCCTCCAGGAGTGGACGTGTGTCTGGAAACTGCGGATCTGCTGGACTGAGTTCAGCATGGGGCGCCTGATCGGACCCGCTAAGTGCAGACCTCGGCAGTTCGGGATAGCTGCCCAGAGCCAAGTCTGAGATTGCATCTGGGTCTTCGCTTGGAAGTTCCACAAGGGGAAGGAGTCCGACGGGGCTCATGCTCCCGTCTTTGGACGGTAGGACCCATCCCGGATCTAAGGCCAGGGTGGGTGTGGATGTCAACCCCTGGACGGGATCTGCTAGGGGATCCGAAGAGTCTTCTCGTCAGGGACACAGAGTGGCAGACGAGGCCGTGAACCCGTCGAATACTAGGTCTCCTTGGATGTCAGCAACATATTTCAGGTTTCCAAACCTGATCGGGTGGCCGGGGGCATAACTATCGACCTGCTCTAAGTGACCAATCGAGTTGGCATGAAGCATGAAGCCACCGAACACGAAAACTTGCACAGGAAGAAAAATATCCTTGGTGTAGCATCATTGTTGATGAAGAGGTGAGCCATCGGTCCTTCTATCAGCGATGCAGTGAAGCTCTCAATGAAAGCACCAATGTCGATGTCAAAACCGGAAGATCTCGGGTAGGGGGCCCCAAGCTGCACGTCTAAGGATCAATGGTAACTATGAAGAAGGGACACATTATTTACCCAGGTTCGGGCCCTCTTGATGGAGGTAAAATCCTACTCCTGCTTGATTATATTCGAGGGTATAAAGGTTACGAGAGTTGATCTACCTCGAGATCGATTCGGCTAACCCTAGATTACCTAGCCTAGCAATGTTGTGATCCTGCCTTCGATCGACCCTCCGGTTTATATAGACATAGGAGGGGCCTAGTGTTGTCCAAAGTCGGTTTTACAGAAAGGAATAACATATCCAGACAGCTATACTTGTCATCCACGCATACAGGAGTCCCCACTGGACACGAGAGATAATCTTCTGTCTTGTATCTTGACGACCCATCTGTCCAGCCCACACAAATAGACCGGACACCTAAGGACTCCCTAGTCCAGGACTCCCTCAACCACAAAAAATGGTTGTACCCAAATTGCGAAGATGGCAACACAAAGCTCGGTACCACACTGGAATTGCTGCAATGGAATGCAGACAATGGTGTATCTGACAACGGCTTTGAGAAGCTTCTGAAAATATTGAAGAAGAAGCTTCCAAAGGAAAACGAATTGCCCGACAGTACGTACGGAGCAAAGAAGATTCTATGCCCTCTAGGATTGGAGGTGCAGAAGATACATGCATGCCCTAATGACTGCATCCTCTACCGTGATACGTACGAGGCTTTGAACGCATGCCCGGTATGCGATGCATTGTGGTATAGGATCAGATGAGATGACTGATACGTCTCCAACGTATCTATAATTTATGAAGTATTCATGCCATGTTTACAATAGTTTTATATGATTTTGGTATGATTTGATTAGAACTAACCCGGACTGACGCTGTTTTTAGCAGAACTACTATGGTGTTGTTTTTGTGCAGAAATATAAGTTCTCGGAACGCGCTGAAAATCAATGGAATTTTTTTCTGGAAAATATGAAAAATACTGGAACAAAAATCTACTGGAGGGGATTCTCGTGGGCCCCACAAGAGTGGGGGGCACGCCCCCTGCCTTGTGGACTCCCCGAGGACCCCCCCTGACGTGAAATTAATGCCAACTTCTCCTATAAATACAGAAACCTTCGGGAAATAACCTAGATCGGAAGTTCGCCCCTGCAAACCTCTGTAGACACGAGAAATCAATCTAGGCCCTCTCTGGCACCCTGCCGGAGGGGGCCATCATCACCGAAGGCCATGGAGAAGGATCCCGGAGGGGCCACCATCGCCATGAAGGCCAAGGACCAAAGGGGGAACCTCTCCCCATCCAGGGGGGAGGCCATGGAGGAGCAAGCACAAGGGGGAGAACCCGTCCACTCTCTCTCAGTGGTGCTGGAGTGCCATCGAGAGGGGAATCATCGCCGGAGTGATCGTCTTCATCAACATCACCACCATCATCACCATCCTCATCTCTTTTACGTGGTCCACTCTCCCGCACCCTGCTATAATCCCTAGTTGAACATGGTGCTTTATGCCACATATTATGATCCAATGATGTGTTGCCATCCTATGATGTTTGGAGTAGATATCTTTTGTCTTTGGGTTGATTGATGATCTAGATTCGTATGAGTTGTATGTTTTATTTTGGTTCTGTCCTATTGTGCCCTCCGTGTCATGCTAGCGTGAGGGATTCCCATTGTAGGGTGTTGCAATATGTCCATGGTTTACTTATTGTCTGCGTTGCGTGAGTGATTGAAACACAAACATGGATAAGTGGGTCATGGCGTATGGGAATAAAGAGGACTTGATACTTTAATGCTATGGTTGGGTTTTACCTTAATGATCTTTAATAGTTGAGGATGCTTGCTAGAGTTCCAATCATAAGTGCATATGATCCAAGAAGAGAAAGTATGTTAGCTTATGCCTCTGCCTCATGTGAAATTGCAATAGTGACTACCGGTCTTGTTAATAATTGCCTAGGATAATTCCGCACACTGATCCATCATTATTCCACACTCGCTATTTATAATATTTAGTAATATATTCTAACTTTATGATAACATCACCTACTTTTATATTTTCGCTCTCCGATATCATGCAAAGTTATCCTCTTCGTACCCACAACATAGTTTTATTTCCCGTATCTAGTTGGAGGCAAACATTCGGTGTATGTAGAGTCGTATCAGTGGCAAATAGGACTTGAGAGAATATTGATCTTACCTTTAGCTCCTTGTGGGTTCTACACTCCATACTTATCACTTCCACCTTTGTAAATTTCTATGATGATTCCCTGCACTTGGGGATTATCAAGCTCTTTTCTGGCATCGTTGTTGGGAGCAATAGCATGAGGTTGATATTCTCGTGTGTGCTTGTTTGCTTTCTTCACTAAGTAGATTTTGTTTTTCCCTTTTGTTTCTGTTTAGTTGTGGGTGAAACATACAAAAAAATTTAAAATGAAAATACCATTTTTTTTACTTGCCTCTCATGCCTAAAAAGTTTTTCAAAAAGAGAAGTGATTGGAAAGTTATGCATTGAAGAAGTGAGGGTCAACCTTGAGCACTTGTGTTCATGCTCACAGAAACAATGTAGAATTTTTCATGGAAGTTTCTCTGTAAATAATTATCCCCTTGTGTATATGCATTGTATTATAAAAATAATGTGCCAAACTTTGGTTTTAGAATGATTAGATTGCTTGTTTACTTTGCGCAGACCAAAAACAGAAACTTTGGCTGTAGCGCGAGATTTTACATTTTTTACTGGAAGGTCAAATGGGTCTGAAAACTTTTTGTACATTACTTCTGTACAAAGTTTTCAAATTTTCATATTTATTTAATAATTTTTGGAGTTACAAAAGTTTACTAAGCATCCAGATTACTACAGACTGTCCTGTTTTTGACAGATTCTATTTTTTGCGTGTTGTTTGCTTATTTTGATGAATCTATGGCTAGTATCGGGTGGGGGGGGGGTATGAACCATAGAGAAGTTGGGATACAGTAGGTCTAACACCAATATAAATAAAGAATTAATTCCTTACAGTACCTTAAAGTGGTAGTTTGCTTTATTACACTAACGAATCTCACAAAGTTTTTGTTAAGTTTTTGTGGATGAAGTGTTTGAAGAACAAGGAGTTACCGATGTGAGAAGAATAAAGAGATGCAAGAGGCAAGCTTGGGGAATTCCAAGGCACCCCAAGTAAATATTTCAAAGGATACTCAAGCATCTAAGCTTGGGGATGCCCCGGTTGGCATGTCATCTTTCTTCTTCAACAAATATTGGTATACCTCTGTTTTTGTTTTGTTCACATGATTTGTGTCCTTTGTGTTTTTATTTTTCTTTAAGAACCATGCTAGTATGAGATAGCCCTTAATTTATTTATAAAATACTTCATGTTCTTCACTTAAATCTTTTAAGTATGATCTTATAGAATTGGTCTTTGTGCTTCACTTAAATCATTTGAGTATGGTTTTATAGAATGCTTTTTGTGCTTCACTTATATATTTTGAGCTTGGATATTGGTTAGTCTATATTAATTGTAGAATTATCCATGAAATTCACTATTATCTTTTGGAGTATGAATAATACTATCATCTAAAGCAGGTTAGGAAGAGTGTCAACTTTAGGAGTTAGTGATCCCACTATTCCGAATGAGAAGAGTTTTGCTTATGTGGAGAGTAGTAAAATTTCTATGCTTATAGATCATGAAAAGATTGCTTTATGTGATGGTTATATTGTTAAATTCATTTATGATGCTACTGAAAACTTTTATGAGGGAGGAATATATGCTTGTAGGAGTTGCGATAATATCAAGTTTCCTCTCTATGTGCTTAATGTTTTGAACTTATACTTGTTTTGCCTTCCTATGCTAGTTGATTCTTGTTCCTATAAAATATGTGTTCACAAAATCCCTAGGCATAGTAGTGGGTTAATTAAATTGTGCTAGACATATTCTTCATGATGCTCTCTTTATGTTTCAATTCTTTTCTTTTATGTGAGCATCATTGAAATCATCATGCCTAGCTAAAAGGAATTAAAGAAAAGCGCTTGTTGGGAGACAACCCAATATTTACCCTTAATGTTTTTGTGTGTTTACATGATTAATATACTGTAGTAATCATGTTTTATAGCTTTTTTTTAATAAAGTGCGAAGTAAGACCGTTGGGAAGACATGGGTGAAGTCTTTGCAATCTTGCTGTAAAAAACAGAAACTTTGCGCTCACGAGAATAGATGCCATTTTTTTACTGGAGAGTGATTTTAGGTTGATTATTTTTGCGGATGATTAATAGAAAAATTCCTCACGTCCAAAAATTTATTTCATAATTTTTGGAGTAGCAGAATTTTGGTTGTTGTTCAGATCATTACAGACTGTTCTTTTTCTGAGAGATTCTGTTTTCATTGCATAGTTTGCTTGTTTTCTAGTTTCTATGGCTTATATTTCTCAATATAAATTGTAGAAATGATATGGTACAGTAGGCATTGTGTGAGAACAATTATGAACCTTGTATTTGACAGTACCAAAGTTAATGGTTTACTCTTTATCATACTAACCTTTCTCATGAAGTTCCGTTAAGTTTAATGTGATTGAAGTTTTCAAGCTTTGGGTGAGATATCGATATGAGGAGAATAAGGAGTGGAAAGACCCTAATCTTGGAGATACCCAAGGCACCCCAAGGTAATATTCAAGGAAGACTCAAGCGCCTAAGCTTGGGGATGCCCTGGAAGGCATCCCCTCTTTCGTCTTCAAAACTATCGGTATACCTTACTCGGAGCTATATTTTTATTCGTCACATGATATATGTTTTGCTTGGAGCGTATTTTCAATTCTACTTGCTATTTGAATAAAATCATTGGATATGAAATCTTGAATAAAAAAGAATCCTCCCATGGCCAGTTATTTATTTGACTACTCAGTGTTCTTCACTTATATCTTTTGGAGTAGTTTGTCATTTGCTCACGTGCTTCACATATATCCTATGAGTAAATGGTTGAATGAATTGAATATCATAAATCGGAATTTATAAACATTTCATATGCTTATAACATGGGGAGTAATGACTTCACACATAATAAGTATAGGTAGTAAACTCATTGAAAGTTAGCTAACGCAGAATTGGTCACTTGAACAATTCATGAAAGAATATTGAAGGAAGAGAGATTTCACATATAAATATAATATCTTGGACATCTTTTGTAATTGTGAGCACTCATTAAAACATGACATGCTAAAAAGTTGATGTTGGACAACTTAATGGGTTATGTTTTCCTATATCCGAAACAGTTATATTGTCTTGGATCATCCAACATGTTGGGCTTGCCTTTCCCTCTCATGCTAGCCAAATTATTTGCACCAAGTAGAAATACTACTTGTGCTTCCAAACATCCCTTAAACCAGTTTTGCCATGAGAGTCCACCATACCTACCTAAGGATTGAGTAAGATCCTTCAAGTAAGTTGTCATCGGTGCATGCAATAAAAATTTATCTCTAAATACATATGATCTATTAGTGCAAAGAAAATAAGCTTTATATGAACTTGTGATAGGGAAGAAATAAAAGCGACAGACTGCATAATAAAGGTCTTTATCACAAGAAGCAATATAAAGTGACGTTCTTTTGCATTAAGATTTTGTGCATCCAACCATAAAAGCGCATTCAACCTCTGCTTCCCTCTGCGAAGGGCCTATCTTTTACTTTTATCTTCTATCCTTTACAAGAGTCATGGTGATCACCACCTTTCCTTTTTACACTTTTTCCTTTGGCAAGCACTTTGTTTGGAGTGATCCGGATATATATATCCACTTGGATGTAGGTTTTCATTATTAATTATTCTTGACATTACCCTTGAGGTAAAAGGTTGGGAGGCAAAACTATAAGCCCCTATCTTTCTCTGTGTTTGATTAAAACTTTGAGCCCATAAATATCACGTGAGTGTTAGCAATCGTGAAAGATTAAATGATAGTTGAGTAAGTGGAGTTTGCTAAATCAAAGTTCTGACGTAGAACCTTCCTAAAAATAAGATGAATTGCAATTGTTGATGACTGAGAATATAGTTTGTTAGTTTCAAGAAAGTTTATGATCTATACTTCAACATGTGAATAGCTTGTTACTTGATCATGAAAAGTTTTATGAGATGAGCTATTGTTATGACATATAATGATGCTAGAAAAGGTGATTGAAGTTATCATTGATTAAACTTATGCATTTGCTAGCATTCACACTTCATAAATTATTTCTTTTATCATTTACCTACTCGAGGACGAGCAGGAATTAAGCTTGGGGATGCTGATACGTCTCCAATGTATCTACAATTTATGAAGTATTCATGCCACGTTTACAATAGTTTTATATGATTTTGGTATGATTTGATTTGAACTCACCCGGACTAACGCTGTTTTTAGCAGAACTGCCGTGGTGTTGTTTTTGTGCAGAAATAAAAGTTCTGGGAACACGCTGAAAATCAATGGAGATTTTTTTCTGGAAAATATGAAAAATAATGGAACAAAAATCTACCGGAGGGGAGTCTCGTGGGCCCCACGAGGGTGGGGGGCGCACCCCCTGCCTCGTGGACTCCCCGAGGGCCCCCCTGTCGTGAAATCAACGCCAACTCCTCCTATAAATATAGAAACCTTCGGGAAATAACCTAGATCAAAAGTTCCGCCGCCGCAAGCGTCTGTAGACATGAGAAATCAATCTAGGCCTTCTCTGGCATCCTGCCGGAGGGGGCCATCATGAGGGGCCATCATCGCCATGAAGGACAAGGACCAGAGGGGGAACCTCTCCCCATCTAGGGGGAGGCCATGGAGGAGCAAGCACAAGGGGGAGAACCTCTCCTCTCTCTTGGTGGCGCCGGAGTGCCATCGGGAGGGGAATCATCGCTGCGGTGATCGTCTTCATCAACATCACCACCATCATCACCGTCCTCATCTCTTTTATGCGGTCCACTCTCCCGCACCCCGCTGTAATCCGTACTTGAACATGGTGCTTTATGCCACATATTATGATCCAATGATGTGTTGCCATCCTATGATGTTTTGAGTAGATATATTTTGTCTTTGGGTTGATTGATGATCTAGATTGATATGAGTTGTATGTTTTATTTTGGTGCTGTCCTATTGTGCTCTCCGTGTCGCGCAAGCGTGAGGGATTCCCACTATAGGGTGTTGCAATATGTCAATGGTTTACTTATTGTCTGCGTTGCGTGAGTGACTGAAACACAAACACGGATAAGTGGGTCATGGCATATGGGAATAAAGAGTACTTGATACTTTAATGCTATGGTTGTGTTTTACCATCTTTAGTAGTTGTGGATGCTTGCTAGAGTTCCAATCAAAAGTGAATATGATCCAAGAAGAGAAAGTATGTTAGCTTATGCCTCTCCCTCATATGGAATTGTAATAGTGACTACTGGTCTTGTTAACAATTGCCTAGGATAATTCCGCACACCAATCCATCGTTATTCCACACTCGCTATTTATAATATTTAGTAATATATTCTAAATTTATGATAACAACACCTACTTTTATATTTTAGCTCTCCGATATCATGCAAAGTTATCCTCTTCATACCCACAACGTAGTTTTATTTCTCATATCTAGTTGGAAGCAAACGTTCGGTGTACGTAGAGTCATATCAGTGGCAGATAGGACTTCAGAGAATATTGATCTTACCTTTAGCTCCTTGTGGGTTCGACACTCTGTACTTATCAGTTCCACCTTTGGAAATTGCTATGATGATTCCCTGCACTTGGGGATTATCAATGACCCTGATGATGTTGACGGCGAGCGCCCGAGGAAGAGGGTTCCTTCCATGGTGATGTGGTATGCTCCTATAATACCATGGTTGAAACGTCTGTTCAGAAACAAAGAACATGCCAAGTTGATGCGATGGCACGAAGAGCACCGTAAGAAAGACGGGAAGTTGAGAGCACCCGCTGAGGGGTCGCAGTGGAGCAAAATCGAGAGAACATGGGGGGACTTTGCAGGTGATGCAAGGAATGTATGGTTTGGTTTAAGCACGGATGGCATTAATCCTTTTGGGGAGCAGAGCAACAATCATAGCACCCGTCCCGTGACTCTATGTATGTATAACCTTCCTCCTTGGTTGTGCATGAAGCGAAAGTTCATTATGATGCCAGTGCTCATCCAAGGCCCTAAGCAACCCGGAAATGACATTGATGTGTACCTAAGGCCATTAGTTGAAGAACTTTTACATCTGTGGCATGGAAAAGGTGTATGTGTGTGGGATAAGCACATATAACAGGAATTTGACCTACATGCGTTGTTGTTTGTAACCATCAACGATTGGCCTTTTCTCAGCAACCTTTCTGGACAGACAAACAAGGGATACCAGACATGCACGCACTGTTTAGATGACATCGAAAATATATATTTGGACAAATGCAGGAAGAATGTGTACCTAGGACATCATCGATTTATTCCGACCAACAATCAATGTCGAGAGAAAGGCAAGCATTTCAAAGGCGAGGCAAATCACCGAAAGAAGCCCGCCGTCCATACTGGTGATCACATACTTGCTATGGTCAATGATTTACAAGTAATCATTGGAAAGGGTCTCAACGGACTATCTTTTCCGAATGACGCTGAGGGACACACACCCATGTGGAAGAAGAAATCTATATTTTGGGACCTACCCTATTTGAAAGACCTAGAGGTCCGCTCTGCAATCGACGTAATGCACGTGACGAAGAATCTTTGCGTGAACCTGCTAGGCTTCTTGGGCGTGTATGGGAAGACAAAAGATACACTGGAGGCACAGGAGGACCAGCAACGTGTGCACGAAAAAGACGACATGCCTCGAAAGCAGTATGAAGGTCTTGCTAGATACGCTCTTACCAAAAAAGAGAGTGAAATATTCTTTGAATGCCTGCTCAGTATGAAGGTCCCATCTGTCTTCTCGTCGAATATAAAGGGAATAATAAATATGGCAGAGAAAAAGTTCCAGAACCTAAAGTCTCATGAATGCCACGTGATTATGACGCAACTGCTGGGCTTCTATCAGATAACGTTTGATTAGGCATTGTGAAGCTATGTGCATTCCTCAATGCAATCTCTCAAAAGGTAATTGATCTAGAAATCCTACCAAGGTCAAGGAGTGATTTGGTGTAAGGACCCGAATCCTAAGTCACACCGATCTAGCATGTAACACATCATATCACTTTGCGGCCTCACACACGGTGTTCCCACCGGTGCCACCTTACCTTGCCCGGGACCGTTTGTGCCTTTTGGCTCACGTATATGATTGTGTCGCTAGCATCCGTATGACAGAGAACCCATGCCGACATGACTAGTCGTAAACCCAAGGTGGCACAAACTTAGAGGAACAGGCATACATGACCCAACAACGAATGTGTCGATCAACAACGTATGAACCCAAGTCGTAGCGAGCTACAAGCACTTAAAGGAACAACACGTGGCATTTCCCCGAAGGGACAGACACAGGAACGAAGAAGGACACATGCCGGCCAGCCTAAGTGTTTCGGAGCAGTAACAAGCTACCATGGCTCAGTGGAAGCACCAGGTGAAATTTTCCAATAAGAGAGGCTACCAAGAATAAACAACTAGGTTGTTGGATCCCACACATAGCAATACACATTACACGTACGCATAACATGCAAGTATGTGCTACACAACATGGAATCACAGCATACTCAACAACTCATATAGATAAAGACACAGAAGGGCCATTATAGCATTTATTACAAACAGGGGTCACATGACCCAACATTCAGGGTTTTCAAGCAACAAGCGGAAGCATTACATGTCTGATTACAAACAACTACAAATGAAAAAGGCTGAAGAGCCTGACTATCTACAACATCCAATCAAGATCGTAGCTAAGGTACAAGCTACTTGTCGAAGTCCACGGAAACTTAGTAAGACCAAAGTCTCTGCTGCAAAAACATAAATAAAGCAACGTGAGTACAAAGGTACTCAGAAAGACTTACATCAGATCCTATCATACATGCATTTGTATCAAGAAGGCAATGTGGGGTTTAGTTGCACCAAGCCAACTTTGACTCAGTGGCTATCCTGCTCTACGACTACGAGTAACTTCTTTGAGGTGAGATAGCGCACACGATTCCACTAGTCACCACACAATACACTACAATCGATTCATCCCCGTCTCCCTATGAGAAGGTCATCCATAGCACTCACACTTGTCTTGAGCATTTTAGAGTATCCAATTCAAGTTGTCTATATACCACGTAAGCATCCAAGAAGTCCATATCCATGGACCCGGCTATTCGGATAGATCATGTTAACTCTGCAGGGGTGTACTTCTTCAAACACGCTCTCGCCACTTACCGCCATGTACACGTCATGTATCTCGACAACCTTCAAGCGGAAGCCTGGCGAGGGTGTCGTCCACGACCTCACTAACCACACAAGACACTAGTCCAGGTTTATCGCCTATTCGGGTTCTGTCCGCAAGGGAGTCCGGCCGAGGTTTCCATCACGGTCCCAAGCGATGTGTGCAGGGTTCCCGAGCCCACCATCCGGGTGCCACTCGGTACACCAGGCCACGTGTGCCTAGTCTGTCCCAAGCCCACACTACCGAGTGCCACTTGGTAGAAAAATAACACTACCTACAAACACCAGAAACTAGTTGCGACTCCTGGACAAAGATTAAGTTGGTTAATAAGTCAAGAGGGGCACTTAAGCATTCCAATGTGTGGTAGTAGCTAGTCATTGGATGACATACACAAAACTCAGTGCTTAAGGATGGTTCCAGTGAGATGATACGTCTCCAACGTATCTACAATTTTTATTGTTCCATGCTATTATATTACCTGTTTTGGATGGTTATGGGCTTTATTTTACACATTTATATCATTTTTGGGACTAACCTACTAACCGGAGGTCTAGCCCGTATTGCTGTTTTTTTGGCTATTTCAGTATTTCGAAGAAAAGGAATATCAAACGGAGTCCAAATGGAATGAAACCTTCGGGAGCGTGATTTTTAGAACGAACGTGATCCGGAGAACTTGGAGTGCAAGTCAGGAAGCAGACTAGGCAGCCAGGAGATAGGAGGGCACGCCCACCACTCCTGGGCGCGCCCCTGTCTCTTGGGCCCCTCGAGCGGCCACCGACGTACCTCTTCCTCCTATATATAACTATGTACCCCGAAAACATCCAGGGATCCACCAAAGAAATATTTCCGCCACCGTAACCTTCTGTATCCACGAGATCCCATCTTGGAGCCGTCGCCGGTGTTCTGCCGGAGGGGGAATCCACCACGGAGGGCTTCTACATCAACACCATAGCCCTTCCGATGAGTTGTGAGTAGTTTACCACAGACCTTCGGGTCCATATTTATTAGCTAGATGGCTTCTTCTCTCGTTTTGGATCTCAATACAATGTTCTCCCCCTCTCTTCTGGAGATCTATTTGATGTAAACTCTTTTTGCGGTGTGTTTGTATAGATCCGATGAATTGTGGGTTTATGATCAAGTTTATCTATGAGAAATATTTGAATCTTCTCTGAATTCTTTTATGTATGATTGAGTTATCTTTGCAAGTCTCTTCGAATTATCGGCTTGGTTTGGCCTACTAGATTAATCTTTCTTGCCATGGGAGAAGTGCTTAGCTTTGGGTTCAATCTTGCGGTGTCCTTACCCAGCGACAGAAAGGGTTGCAAGGCACATATTGTATTGTTTCCATCGAGGATAAAAAGATGGGGTTTATATCATATTGCTTGAATTTATCCCTCTAGATCATGTCATCTTTCTTAAAGCGTTACTCTATTCTTATGAACTTAATACTCCAGATGCATGCTGGATAGCGGTCGATGTGTGGAGTAATAGTAGTAGATGCAGGCAGGAGTCGATCTACTTGTCACGGACGTGATGCCTATATACATGATCATGCCTAGATAATGTCATAATTATTCACTTTTCTGTCAATTGCTCGATAGTAATTAGTTCACCCACGGTAATACTTATGCTATCTTGAGAGAAGCCACTAGTGAACTAATTATCTTACCATATTATCTCTATCAGATCTCACTTTCGCAAGTGGCCGTGAAGGGATTGACAACCTCTTTATCGTGTTGGTTGCGAGTTCTTTCTTTGTTTGTGTAGGTTCGTGGGACTTGTGAGGAGCCTCCTACTAGATTGATACCTTGGTTCTCAAAAACTGAGGGAAATACTTACGCTACTATGCTGCATCACCCTTTCCTCTTCAAGGAAAACCAGCGCAAGCTCAAGACGTAGCAAGAAGGATTTTTGGTGCCGTTGTCGGGGAGGTCTTCGCTCAAGTCTAGACATACCAAGTACCCATCACAAACTCATCTCCCTTGCATTTACATTATTTGCCATTTGCCTCTCGTTTTCCTCTCCCCACTTCACCCTTGCCGTTTTATTCGCCCTCTCTTTCCCAATCTCCTCCCTTTTTCGCTTGCATTTTTCTGTTTGCTTGTGTGTTGGATTACTTGTCGCCATGGCGCAAGATAATACCAAATTGTGTGATTTCTCCAATAACAATAATAATGATTTCCTTAGTACTCCAATTTCTCTTCTTAATGATGTTGAGTCTTGTGAAATCAATGCTGCTTTGCTGAATCTTGTTATGAAAGATCAATTCTCCGGCCTTCCTAGTGAAGATGCCGCTACCCATCTAAACAACTTTGTTGATTTGTGTGAGATGCAAAAGAAAAAAGATATAGATAATGATATTTTTAAATTTAAGTTATTTCCGTTTTCACTTAGAGGTCGTGCTAAAGTTTGGTTTTCGTCTTTGGCTCAAAATAGTATTGATTCTTGGAACAAGTGCAAAGATGCTTTTATCTCTAAGTATTTTCCTCCCGCTAAGATCATCTCTCTTAGGAACGATATTATGAATTTTAAACAACTTGATCATGAGCATGTTGCCCAATCTTGGGAAAGAATGAAATTAATGATTCACAATTGCCCTACTCATGGTTTGAATTTATGGATGATCATACAAAATTTTTATGCCAGATTGAATTGTGCTTCTAGAAATCTTTTAGATTCGGCGGCCGGAGGCACGTTTATGGAAATCACTTTAGGAGATGCTACAAAACTTCTTGATAATATTATGGCTAATTATTCTCTATGGCACACCGAACGATCTACTAGTAAAAAAGTGCATGCTACAAAAGAAATTAATGTTTTGAGTAGAAAGATGGATGAGCTTATGAGATTCTTTGCTACTAAGAGTTCTTCTATTGATCCGAATGATATGACTTTATCTACCTTGATTGAGACTAATAATGAATCTATGGATGTAAATTTTGTTGGTAGGAATAATTTTGAAACAATGCTTATAGAGAAAACTTTAATCCTATACCGTTCCCTAGCAATTCCTCTAATATTTATGGAAATTCCTACAATAATTCTTATGATGCCCTCTGATTTTGAAAATAGTGTGAAAGAATTTGTGGTCTCTCAAAATAATTTTAATGCTTTGCTTGAAGAGAAATTGCTCAAAGTTGATGATTTAGCTAGGAACATTGATAGACTTTCGCTTGATGTTGATTCTCTTAAAATTAGATCTTCTTCTCCCAAGCATGATATCAATGAGTCTCTCAAAGCTATGAGAAGTTCCATTGACGAGTGCAAAGAAAGAACCGCTAGATTGCGTGCTAAGAAAGATTTCTTTGTAAAAGCGTGTTCTTCTAGTTTCCATGAAAATAATGATGAAGATGTTAAAGTTATTGATGTGTCCCCTATTATATCTTTGTTTTGCAATATGAATCTTGATAATAATGGGACTGGAGATGAGTCAACTTTATTTAGAAGGCGTCCCATGAATTCGGAGTTTTTAGATCTTGATGCTAAATTTGGTAAAAGTGGGATTGGAAAGGTCATGACTTTAAATAGTATTGAACCTACTATCTCGGATTTCAAGGAAGTTGTATTTCCTTTGTCCTTTTCTTGTACGGAAAGTCCAGCCGCCTCATATATATGTAAGAGGTGACGGCCGATTGAATAACAACACACAATCGATCAAATCAATCTACTACTTTTTCGTGTTCATCTACTTTTTATCTCTCCCTTGTATCTTTCAATACATCACTTTTTACCTTTACTTTTCCTTCTCCCTCGTTCTTCTTCTTCCTCGTTCTTCATTCATTCTTCTAGTTGCAGGGCGGCGAACCTCGAGGCCCTAGGGGCGATCAGGTCGACCTCGGGCAGCCCATAGCCGCCTCGCACCCTGACGGGGTCCCTCCCGGGCGTGTGGGGTTTCAGGTCATCAAAAGCGCCCGCCGGATTGTCTTGCATACCGCGCTTCCGGCAGGTCTCCTTCGACGTGAGCTGCGGTGCATCACCCCCAGCGTCGAGGGTACACGGTGACGTGTTCGTGTGCGAACACACTTTTTGGCGACTCCGCTGGGGACGAAGCTTTGAACGGTCTCCAGCCCGTTCATGCTACAAAGAGATCGTCATCAAGTTGCTGCAATCTACAAAGGTAATATGAATACTCAATTCCCCTTTGTAGATGCAAATAATCCATATGTTGTTGCTATATCACCTAATGAGCATAATGTATCGGCTAGCCCTAGTTTTATCAATCATGCATCTAATTATACGCAAGGGACGATGCAAAACAATTTTCATGCTTCAAATTCTCATGATTTTAGCAACATACGACATATGTATCCAAACTCTAATGCATCGGCAACCCCACAAATCCATATGCCGATGAACAACATGATGGGTTTGGTTAATCAATTTGAAACACGTCATGTTAAAATTTCCAAAAGCATACAAGAAAGTGTTTCACCTTTTTATTCATCGGCAACTAATTTGCAATATGTGAATCCAACCATGCCGATGAATGAGAGAATTGGCCATGCTACTACTAGCTATTCGGCCAGTTACTCTCAGCCATCATATGCTACACCTCATGTTAGTAATTTTTCGGCACCATACACAACTGTAGATGCTCATAATTCGGCTTCACACCTTTTTGGTCATAGCCGAATAAATGTAAATTTTATAGGAGCCGTTGTGCCATATATTATAGAAGATGAGGTAGTGGTGGCTGCATTGAAGAGTTTAGCCCAGAATAAGAGGATTAGTGCTATTTGCCTTGAAGAACATGAAAAAGGGCCATTTCCTGATTCTGCTGCAATAAAAGCTAGAGTTTTGCAAGAAGGTGAATCTTTGCCAATTGATAAAATTGGCAAGCAAAAAATGGTTTTACAACAATGCATATGCCTTCACCTAGTACTATATCATATTATACACCCCCTACACTATTTGCAAAATTTCGGCAACACCCGTGTGTCATTGCCGAAAGAATCTAAAAGAATTGGGGGGCAATCATATCCGGAGTGGGCTGAAATTGAGAAAAAGCTTAAAGCCAACTTTTCCGCTCGCCGCCAGAAACAAATAGAAAATTGGCTCAGATAAAATAAGCATTGCCAATTGGTAGTATCAATGAAAAGAAGGATGATTCGGAACTTGAAAGTGCTTTGGTTGAAAAAACCGAATCAAGTAGTATATATTTCGAATCCATCAAATCCAAAGAGGCAAGCATTATTGAGAAAGGGCATGGCAAGCATAGCAAAACTACCATGCTTGATTTTTCTGAAGTTAATGGAACCTACTTCCTACCCTATGAGTTCCGTGCCATTGACAAGCCTCAAGGACAAGAACAAGTAGCCGAACAAAGTTCGGCTGACATGGATCTTCAAAGCAATGATGCACGGAATCAAGAAAAAGATGATGACAAGGTGTTGGTGAGCCATCCAAAGACGGAGCAAGATGTTCTTCAAGTGGCACCACCATCATGCTCTCCCAACATATTTGAAGAGGTATGCATAGCGAGTAGTTTACCTATTTTCAGATTTGGTCAGAACTTTATTGTCGATGCATCTATTAGAAAAATCCTCATAAGTAATTTTGAAAGACCAATGAAGAAGGGTAATTTACTTGTTAGCAATAAAATTCTTACGAAACATATCGGCCAACCCATTGCGCCATTTATAAAGACCGATAATGACTTATTGTTACAGCCAAAGCTTTCCGTGTTTCTTTGTCTAAAGTTCATATCTAGTTGGGTAGCTTTGCTTATTTTGTACTTGGCTTGCACTTGGTCTCAACTGAGACATGTATGTTCTAAATATCTTCGTTTCAGAAATTTAAAGCCAAGGTTAAAATCTTTTGGGAAAACCGATGCCAGTATAGTTTCTTATTTAAGGACATCAGAAAATGAACGCGAAAGATAATTCATAGCCGAATGGGAAGATGCCAAATCTGAACCATTCATGTGCTTAACTCCAAAGCTGTTCTCACAAAAAGATCAGCTAGAAAAAAAAGGTATACCTTCAATTCAAGCATTGTGATCAAATATTTGATTTGTTGCTAAAAAATAATTACATCAGAATTCTTGATCACCATGTCAAGCCATCAATCCAAGGACGAATGTATTGTAAGTTGCATGATTCGTTCAAGCATAGTTTTGAGGATTGCAATATGTTTCGTCAAATAGTTAAATCGGCCATTGATAAAGGACGATTGAAATTTGTTGAGACACCAAAAGATGACTAGTCTATTCCGATTGGTCCTAATGGCAGAAAGTTTTTGCATCGGCTACTTCAAGCCGATCCATTTTAAGAGAAGGTAAAAACTGCAGGTGATGGGATTAAGCTTTCAAATAAAGAAGTTGTTGAAGAGCATAATGAACATAATCTTGAGGGCAGAATTCCATCGAAGCTACAATGGAGATGCCAAGGACTGGGGGGCAGCAAGCAAATCCAATGATCGATGAAAGCAAACAAAAAGAAAACAAAGTCCGAAATAAGCGTAAGTGTAAGAGATCAAAGATCACCTTCGCTGAACTATTGGATAAATATCAAAAGAAGAGTGAAGAGAAGAATACTTATCGGTCGAATCATGCAAAGAAACCAAGATCACCCCCAAGGCGCAAATATAAGGATCGGTATTGGCAAAGTGAGAATTTGTATGCAACATATTCATATCCTTATTTTGGGCCGCCAATGCCAATGTCGTGGATGCCTCCCTATGCTCATGTAGATCAATATCTATCATGGGACAAGTATGATACAAGGGCACATTCTCCATCTTATTTTAGACCATATCACCAATATTATGCAACTCCGAGAAAAACAACATTTGAACAATCACATGTTAAAGACCGTTTCAATCATAAGGAATCGGTCCGGAGCTCAAGGAAGAAGAAAGAGGTAGTCAAACAAGTTTACCGCGTTAAAATAGATGGTCGTAAGAGTGCTACTTCAGATTTGGTCTCAAATTAAAAAGAGCCAATGAAAGTATTGACATTGGCTACTACAGGCAATGAGATGAAGCAATCAATTGTTAAGAGTCAAAATGCCAAATCTGAAGAAAAGAAGTTGAGAGTGCACAAGGTCAAAAAAGAATTGCCATTGGTCAAAACAGAATCACAGCCGAGATGCCCACTCGACTTATTGTATTGGCAAAAGATGGAATTACAAAATCTTAGTGCACAAGAGCTGAGAAAGAGGAACATGGCATGGGTTCCCAAGAGGATCAATCAAAACAAAAATGACGTGCATGCTTCAATTGCAACAAGTACAATAAAAGTGAAGAAAGAGAAGAATGGAAGCAACAAACAATTAAGCCAAAGGTGTGCATCACAACATCAAAATCTTCGGTTAGCACATCATCCATTTTCTTCAACAATGCCATTGATGCCTTTGCCATGGAATTCATCCACATGTATGATCAGTTACCCTCCATGGACTTATTTTGATCCATGGATGCAACATAATTTTATATATGATGACAGAGTATTACCAAATCACTATACATTTGGTTAGTTACATTTTTGTTGCTAAGACAAAGGGGCCGAAATATTTTATTGATATTTTATTTTTTTATTTCGGCTATTCATGTTTTAATGGATGAATTCTACATGAACCTCATGGTAATGGCCGATACTTAACTATCGTCCTATGAAACTATCTGATCATGGCCGGTGTGGAATTCTAACATCGTCCTTAGTTCAATTGGAACCGAGACAAGGTACATGTTAAGTGATATTAGCCTTGTCTCTCTAGTACTATGGAGATTATATTTTGATGGTTCAATTTGTAGCAATGGACAAAGTGTTGGTGTTGTTTATTTATCTCCATATGGAGCTAGTTTGTGAAGCCTCATGCCGCTTAAAATATTTTTGCACAATGATCAAAGCCGAATATGCATTGTTATTCGGATTGGAGATTTGCCTTGCTATAGGTGCTGTACATATTGAGGCTTCCGGTGATTCGTTATTAGTAGTGCAATAAATATCCAAGGGTTATCAATGTTTTGACGAATCACTTATAGTTTATCTTTTGGTATGACTAGATGCAAGATTTACCTTGGGTTGCTTTAAAATTGTTCATATATCTAGACATGACAATTTGAAAGAGTTGGCAAAACAAGCATCCGGCTACTATGTTAACTATGGTGTATTGTATTTCTATCAATAGACGATGCTAGGTTTTGTCAACATAGGTAAGGTCGAACCGAAGCCCACCGCTTCGGCCACTAATGAAACTTTTATGCAGGAAAAGTAAGGATTGGAGAAAGTTCATTATTGATTATCTGCAAAGTCCTAGCGAAAGGGTGAACAATATGGTTCGGAGGATGGTTTTGATCTATGGAGCATTATCACCGGATTGTTATTAAAGTTGGCAAAGTTTCACCCAAGCTTGCATAAGAATATTCACACAAGCAATGGCCGATATCTAAATATCGCCCTAAGAACATATAAATGGCCGATGGAGTGTTGACATCGTCCTTAGAAAAAGCATCGTGCAAGTTATTTTTCGGCACACAAGTTTGCCGAAAACAAGGGGGCATGTGTTGATACCAGATTTTGGCACGGCCAAGAACTTAATTAAGATGGCCTCAAACGAAGAAGTGTTCAAAGTGAGAAAGTTTCGTATCGTCAAAAGGAGAAACTTTGATATTTGGGCCATAGCCATCCGGTCTAATTTCTAAGGCCGAAGTTGTGTTCAAAGTATTCAGATTTTGTATTCAGAACACTATTCGGCTGATTACGCCCCCAAGATGGCCTCATATGAGAAAGGTTTCTACACGGAATGTGTTCGTCTCGTCGAAACGATCGATTTTGATATAAGAAACGTCTAAATCGGAGTTTGTATCCAAAAGTTAGAGCCAAAATAGTGTGCTGCATAAGTCTGCCCCGGAAGTTCCGGGCAAAACTTCCAGGGAGGTTCCGGGCTAAACTGAAAGTTTGCACGCGGTGCACCCCGAAAACTGGAATTTTAACATTATTTGCAGATTTGCGGGGCCAGTTTCAACATCAAGATGACCTCGGATGAAAAAGTGATCAACTAAGGCATTTTTCTACATTGCAAGATCTACAACTTTGCTTTTGGGACCATTGCGATCCAAAGCCATATGCGACCTGCACGAGCTGTGCAAGACGGTAACTTGATGTAATTTTAGCCCGGAAGTTCCGGGCTGACAGGAAGTTCCGGCCCTCGTAGTCCGAGTTAGGTTATCTTTTGATGTTTTGGACTGGATTTGAGTCCTTTTCTTGTACGGAAAGTCCAGCCGCCTCATATATATGTAAGAGGTGACGGCCGATTGAATAACACCACATAATCGAGCAAATCTATCTACACTTTTTTATCTTTACTTTTCCTTCTCCCTTGTTCTTCTTCTTCCTCGTTCTTTGTCTGTTCTTCTTGTTGCAGGGCGGCGAACTTCGAGGCCCTAGGGGCGATCAGGTCGACCTAGGGCAGCCCATAGCCGCCGCGTGCCCTGTCGGGGTCCCTCCCAGGCATGTGGGGTTTCGAGTCATCAAAAGCGCCCGCCGGATTGTCTTGCGTAGCGCGCTTTCGGCAGGTCTCCTTCGACATGACCTGCGGTGCATCACCCACGTCGTCGAGGGTACACAGTGACATGTTCTTGTGCGAACAATATGTAAGGGTATGAACCATAGAGAACTTGGAATACAGTAGGTTTAACACCAATATAAATAAAGAATGAGTTATTTACAGTACCTTATGTGGTGGTTTTGTTTTCTTTCACTAACATAGCTTATGAGATTTCCTGTTTAGTTTTGTGTTGTGAAGTTTTCAAGTTTTGGGTAAAGATTTGATGGACTATGGAATAAGGAGTGGCAAAAGCCTAAGCTTGGGGATGCCCAAGGCACCCCAAGATATTCAAGAATAGCCAAAATCCTAAGCTTGGGGATGCCCTCTTTCGTCTTCGTTCATTGGTAACTTTACTTGGAGCTATATTTTTATTCGCCACATGATATGTGTTTTGCTTGGAGTATCGTGTATTATATTAGTTTTTGCTTTTTAGTTTACCACAATCATCCTTGCTGTAACACACCTTTTTTGAGAAGCCTACTTGACTGAAATTATTAGAATACTCTATGTGCTTCACTTATATCTTTTGAGCTAGATAGTTTTTGCTCTAGTGCTTCACTTATATCTTTTAGAGCACGGCGGTGGATTAATTTTGAAGAAATTTTTGATCTCTCATGATTCACTTATATTATTTTGAGAGTCTTTAGAACAACATGGTATTTGCTATGGTTATAAATTGGTCCTAGAATGATGAGCATCCAAGTTGGGTATAATAAAAACTATCATAGGAAGTGAATTGGATGCTATGATCAATTTGATACTTGATAATTGTTTTGAGATATGGAGGTAGTGATATTAAAGTTATGCTAGTTGGGTGATTATGAATTTAAAGAATGCTTGTGTTGAAGTTAGCAAGTCCCGTAGCATGCACGTATGGTTAAAGTTGTGAAACAAATTTGAAACATGAAGTGTACTTGGCTTGTGCATCCTTATGAGTGGCGGTCGGGGACGAGCGATGGTCTTTTCCTACCAATCTATCCCTCTAGGAGCATGCGCGTAGTGCTTGGTTTTTGATGACTTCTAAAATTTTGCAATAAGTATATGAGTTCTATTGACTAATGTTGAGTCCATGGATTATACACACTTTTACCTTTCCATCATTGCTAGCCTCTTTGGTACCGTGCATTGCCATTTCTCACCTTGAGAGTTGGTGCAAACTTCGCCGGTGCATCCAAACCCCGTGATATGATACACTCTATCACACATAAACCTCCTTATATCTTCCTCAAAACAGCCACCATACCTACCTATTTATGGCATTTCCATAGCCATTCCGAGATATATTGACATGCAACTTTCCACAGTTCTCTTCATCATCATCATGACATACATTACTTTTGTCATATTGCCATTGCATGATCATGTAGTTGACATCGTATTTGTGGCAAAGCCACCATGCATAATTTTTCATACATGTCACTCTTGATTCATTGCACCATCCCGGTACACCACCGGAGGCATTCATATAGAGTCATATCTTGTTCTAGTATCGAGTTGTAATTCATGTGTTGTAATCAATAAAAGTGTGATGATCATCATTATTAAAGCATTGTCCCAAAGAATAAAAAAGAAAGGCCAAAAGAAAAAGAAAAAAAAGAAAGGCCAAAGAAAAAAAGGATAAAAAAAGAAAAAAAAGAAAAAAAAGAAAAAAAAATAAAAAAAGGGGCAATGTTTCTATCTCCTTTTCCACACTTGTGCTTCAAAGTAGCACCATGTTATTCATTTAGTGAGTATCATATAATGTGCTTCAAAGTAGCACCATATGTTTCATATAGAGAGTCTCATATGTTGTCACTTTCATATACTAGTGGGAATTTTTCATTATAGAACTTGGCTTGTATATTCCTACGATGGGCTTCTTCAAATGCCCTAGGTCTTCGTAAGCAAGCAAGTTGCATGCGCACCCACTAGTTTTCTTTTGTTGAGCTTTCATTCATTTATAGCTCTAGCGCATCCGTTGCATGGCAATCCCTACTCCTCATGTTGACATCAATTGATGGGCATCTCCATAGCCCGTTGATTATCCTCGTCAATGTGAGACTTTCTCCTTTTTTGTCTTCTCCACACAATCCCCAATCATTATTCTATTCCACCGATAGTGCTATATCCATGGCTCACGCTCATGTATTGCGTGAAAGTTGAAAAAGTTTGAGATTATTTAAGTACGAAACAATTGCTTGGGTTGTCATCAGGGGTGTAGAAGTTGGGAACATCTTTGTGTGACGAAAATGAAGCATAGCCTAACTATATGATTTTGTAGGAATGAACTTTCTTTAGCCATGTTATTTTGAGAAGACATGATTGCTTTTATTAGTATGCTTTAAGTATTACTATTTCTTTTGTCAATATGAACTTTTATTTTGAATCATTTGGATCTGAACATTCATGCCACAATAAAGAGAAATTACATTGAGAATTATGCTAGGTAGCATTCCACATAAAAAATTCTGTTTTTATCATTTACCTACTCGAGGACGAGCTGGAATTAAGCTTGGGGATACTTGATACATCTCCAACGTACCTATAATTTTTGATTGTTCCATGCTATTATATTACCTGTTTCGGATGTTTATGGGCTTTATTTTACACATTTATATCATTTTTGGGACTAACCTACTAACCGGAGGCCCAGCCCGCATTGCTGTTTGTTTTTGCCTATTTCAGTATTTCAAAGAAAAGGAATATCAAACGGAGTCCAAACGGAATGAAACCTTCGGGAGCGTGATTTTTGCAACGAACGTGATCCGTAGAACTTGGAGTGCAAGTCAAGAAGCAAACGAGAAGGCCAGGAGATAGGAGGGCGTGCCCCCTGTCTCCTGGGCCCCTCGAGCGGCCACCGACATACCTCTTCCTCCTATATATACCTATGTACCCCGGAAACATCCAGGGAGCCTCCGAAGAAATATTTCCGCCACCGTAACCTTCTGTATCCGCGAGATCCCATCTTGGAGCCATCACCGACATTCTGCTGGAGGGGGAATCCACCACAGAGGGCTTCTACATCAACACCATAGCCCTTCCGATGAGTTGTGAGTAGTTTACCACAGACCTTCGGGTCCATAGTTATTAGCTAGATGGCTTCTTCTCTCTTTTTGGATCTCAATACAATGTTCTCCCCCTCTCTTGTGGAGATCTATTCGATGTAAACTCTTTTTGCGGTGTGTTTGTCGAGATCCGATGAATTGTGGGTTTATGATCAAGTTTATCTATGAGAAATATTTGAATCTTATCTGAATTCTTTTATGTATGATTGAGTTATCTTTGCAAGTCTCTTCGAATTATTGGTTTGGTTTGGCCTACTAGATTGATCTTTCTTGCCATGGGAGAAGTGCTTAGCTTTGGGTTCAATCTTGCGGTGTCCTTACCCAGTGACAGAAAGGGTTGCAAGGCACGTATTGTATTGTTGCCATCGAGGATAAAAAGATGGGGTTTATATCATATTGCTTGAGTTTATCCCTCTACATCATGTCATCTTTCTTAAAGCGTTACTCTGTTCTTATGAACTTAATACTCTAGATGCATGCTGGATAGCGGTCGATGTGTAGAGTAATAGTAGTAGATGCAGGCAGGAGTCGGTCTACTTGTCACGGACGTGATGCCTATATACATGATCATGCCTAGATAATCTCATAATTATTCACTTTTCTATCAATTGCTCGATAGTAATTAGTTCACCCACCGTAATACTTATGCTATCTTGAGAGAAGCCACTAGTTAAACCTATGGCCCCCGGGTCTACCTTTTATGATATATGCTTTCAATCTACTTTTATTTGCATCTTTATTTTCTGCATCTATATTATAAAATACCAAAAATAAATTTATCTTATCATATTATCTCTATCAGATCTCACTTTCGCAAGTGGCTGTGAAGGGATTGACAACCCCTTTATCGCATGGTTGCGAGTTCTTTGTTTGTTTGTGTAGGTTCGTGGGACTTGTGGGGAGCCTCCTACTGGATTGATCCCTTGGTTCTCAAAAACTGAGCGAAATACTTACGCTACTGTGCTGCATCACCCTTTCCTCTTCAAGGAAAACCAACGCAAGCTCAAGATGTAGCATGAGACAACCACCATGTACTCCTACATGGCCTTTCACCGCTACTTTTACCAAATCGTGTTCACACACTTAACTCTCAGCTTCAAAAATAGCACTTCACTCTAATTCATTCCCGATGAATCAGACATGACACACTCTAAGCAATAGCAGACATGGCATGGTAGGAAAACAACAATGGCTTCAATCAACTCCAACACATGCTAGTGGGTTTCAACTATTTACTATGGCAATGATAGGTCATGCAAAGGAATGGGTTCAACTACCGCATCACAAAGTAGCAATTGAATCGTTGTTATTCTAATGCAATAACAGAGAGCAGGAGCGAGATAGTAGGATTGTATTAGAATGAAAAAGGGGGTTTGCTTGCCTGGTAGATCGATAGGGGGCACTGCTCCACAGACAGGTACTCTGGAGCACTCTTCGGAGCAGGACCTATCGAAAAGGAACGGTGTCAGCAATCAATACACAAGCAAATGCAACAATATGATGCATGAACATGGCATGAACATGTGATGTTGTTTGAGCTAATGCAACTAGCTTTTATTTGGATGAAGTCCATTTGAACCAAAGACTCAAATGCAACTCCAAAATAAGCCCTTATAAAAGCCATTTAAGTGTTTTCACTTATACAGTAGGTATAAATTGGGTTGTCATGCATGAGACTAGTACAGATGGATAAATTGAAGTTTTTTGATAATTTTTCATATATAAATTATTTCAATCTAAGCTACGGTTGAATTTCTATGAAATTTTGAAGTTTATCACAATTTCTGGAATTTCCTGATTTATTTTAATACCAAAAAATGAATAACTGCATCAGCATGACAAAGGCATGAGGTCAGCGAGTTAACCGTGGCTGACCAGGTCAAACCTGACGTGTGGGGTCCGCACGTCAGGGTCATAGTTAATTAACAGAGTTAATTAATGCTAACTCTAATCCTAACTAAGATTAGTCAGAGCCAGGTCCACATGTTAGTGTCGGGTGGGGGGGTAGTTAAACGGTGATTAGCACTAAGCTAATCACCTGACCGACGGGGCCCATCTGACGGGCCGGCGGGGTGAAACCGTTCAAACCCGCCGGTGGCTAGCCGCCGGCGAGGCCGAACGCGGCGGAGGGGCACGGAAATCACCCTCCGGCGACCAAACGCGCGGCGGAGACCACCTAATCGAAGCCCAGGTTCACGCGCATCCAGTGGGACACGTGGGAGGCCGTGGGGTGGCCGGAGGCGACGGTGGCATCGACCTCGGCGGTGGCCGGAGTTCGGCCGAGGAGGAGGTCGACACTCTGGGCTGTAAAATGCATGGCTCTTGTCTCCTACGGCCTTTACGCTAGCTCACAAGGCTCTTGGGCATGGTTGGGTGACCAGGGGGTCGCCAGAATGTCACCGGCGACGAGCTCGAGCGGAGGTGAGCTTCGGCTCATGCAGCCAGGGGGCTAGAGGGTGCATAAGGGCATGGGAAAAGGGGGAGAAGACGGCGGGGCTCATAGCGGGCTTATAGGGCTGCTCGGTGTTTCTGGGGACGCGCTGGAGACGACAGAGTGGCGATGGCAATCTGCAGCGGCCGGAGGTGAAGACGATGGTGATGGAGGCTCTCCAGGGCTTCCTGAGCCACGTGGCTCGTCGGAGAGCTAGCAAGCGACGACGCGGAGCTCGTGGACACGACAGAGGGGCGAGGGGATGGCGGGGAGCGCGTCGGCGGTGAGTTGCAGCGACGGCTGCGCTCAGTCGCAGAGAGAGGAAGAGATCAAGGGGAGGAGGGAGAGTGATAGAGAGTGAGAGAGGTGCGAGGCGGCGCTTGGCGTCATCAAGGACGTCCACACGTTGATGGGGAGGACAGGCAGGCAGGTGGCATGGCGTCACGACGGTGCGTGCGCGTCGGCCACACGCCCGACCGACTAGCGCGAGGACAAGGATGACTGGCACTGTGCTAGTGGGCCGGTTGGGCTCTACAGTGCCAGGCCGCACAGGTACGTTCTTTTTCCATTTTCTTTTGTTTTCTATTTTCTGACATTTGTTTCTGCTTTAAAAATAATACTAAACTAAATTATTTTCTTATGCCAATTTTTGTAGGAACTATTTGGATTATTCCAGAGCTCCCCAACAACTAACATAATTTTTTGACATATATTATATATATAACAATATATATCCAATGCAAATATTTACTGCATTAATTCCAAATGCCCAAAATAAATACCTATGAGCTCCTAAAAATATTGGTTTGAATTTTACCTCTGATCAATATTTTCAGAGAGCAACATGAACATTTTCTTGGACCTTTTTGGAGCAATTTTTATTTGGGTTATTTCCAGAAATGATTTCTGAGGGTTTCACAAATCCTCAATTCAAATTTAAATGAAGTTTAAACATGATGCACACATGACTAACTAGTCTAGGTCATACCAGAACTAGGGATGTGACAACTCTCCCCCACTTGAAAGAATCTCGTCCCACGATTTAGGGGTCGACGGAAAGAAAGTGGGGTACTCCAGTCGAAGACGATCTTCTCGCTCCCAATTAGCTTCTCTCTCAGAATGATGAGACCACTGAACCTTAAGGAACTTGATGTTCTGAAGTCGGGTAACACGCTCTGCTTGATCAAGAATGTGAACTGGGTACTCTTAATATGTGAGGTTATCTTGGAGATCAAGCGTTTCGTGGTCCACTTCGCGGATGGGATCCGAGAAGCAACGCCTGAGTTGAGAGACGCGGAAAACATCATGCACTCTGGAAAGATGTGGGGGTAGTTCCAACTGGTAGGCAACCGCTCCTCGTTTAGCGAGAATGCGAAAAGGACCAATGTAACGAGGAGCCAACTTGTCTTTGAGAATTTGGTTGACTCGTTCCACCTGACCACTCGACTGAGTGTGGAAAGCAGTACTGAAGGAAAGCTGGGTTCCCATGGCAGTTTGGAAACTCTCCCAGAAATGAGAAGTGAAGAGACTACCACGGTCTGAATTGATCTCTAGTGGAACACCATGAAGTGACACTATTCGAGAAATATATAAGTCAGCGAGCTGACTAGCAGTGATACTCCCTCGAACAGGTAGGAAGTGCGCCACTTTGGAGAGACGATCAATGACTACGAAGATAGCATTATTCCCTCTCTTGGTCCTGGGAAAGCCGGTGATGAATTCCATACCAACTTTATCTCATTACCACTCAGGAATAGCTAAGGGGCGAAGGGTGCCATAAGGTCTCTGATGCTCTGCCTCAACGCGATGACAAACATCACAGTTAGCAATAAGCTGAGCAATTTCTCTCTTCATCCTGGTCCACCAGAACCTCTGGCGTAGGTCCAGATACATATTAGTACTACCGGGATGAATCGTGAGAGGAGATTCATGCGCCTCCTTAAGAATCAATTGTCGTAGATGTTGATTCTTAGGAACCACCAAGCGATTCTCAAAGAAAACAACACCTCGATCATCCATAGAGAAACATCCACGAACTCCCTTCTTAATATTTCTCTTGATGTGGATAACACCCCTATCAAACTTCTGGTCAGTAATGATCTGATCCTCGAGGGTAGGTTTCGCCACCAAGGTAGAAAGGAATCCATGAGGAGCAATGTGAAGGTTAAGCTGACAAAATTCCTCACGGAGAAGTGGTTGGCCCTGCTGCAACATGAGATTGTTGCAATAGGATTTACGGCTTAGTGCATCAGCCATGACATTGGCTTTGCCTGGAGTGTAGGTAATCCCTAGATCATAATCTGAGATCACCTCCAACCAACGTCTTTTCCTAAGGTTCATATCTGGTTGGGTAAAGATATACTTGAGACTTTGGTGATCGGTGTAGATCTCGCAACAATTACCAAGAAGGTAATGTCGCCAGGTCTTGAGTGCATAGACTACGGTTGCAAGTTCTAGATCATGTGTAGGATAATTCTCCTCATGTGGATGCAACTGTCGAGATGCATAGGCAATCACATGACGATCCTGCATAAGAATTGTTGGTGTCCTGGATATGAGAGTATCCAGCCCTACTTGCCCGCGACCCACCACGTGGCTCCATCGATGGTCTGGTATGGCCCGGCAATAACATCAACACCACAAGACCCTCGCGAGGCGGACGACGCCAAGACCCTTTAAGGGAGCAGCCTCCTCAAGAGGGCTCCTGAGGGGCAGAGAGTTCTATGCAAGATACCTCATGAGGCTCAGCTGACGTGAGCCATGACGACCAAGGCCAGGAGGGTGCCAGGCGGGCGCAGAGCGCAGGTTTCCTCTTTGGTGCAAGAGAGGCAAGCCACAGGCGCGGAGTCCCGAGGAATCAGCCAAAGGTTGCCATTCCGGCGCAACGAGACCAAGACTGCCAGGATGGCAGGACGGAGGTCATCAACGAGCCCACCACAGCATCACGACCGGAGGCTTTTCGCAGGCGAAGACTACTTTTGTCAGGATAGAATGTACTTCTTGTCCCCTTTCAAACTCCGCCGTTGTGGAATCCCTTCCCTCTCATATTTTGGAAGAGGACCAAGGCCACTATAAATAGGACTAGCCACCACCATAGGAAGGGGCCCGAAACCAGCACAAGTAGAGCACCTCACCAGCTCAAGAACACCTCTCCTACGGAGGCTTGTTCATCCACTGTACTTGTTCATCCATAGCCCCTCGAGGCAATCCACCACACCACACTGGATTAGGGTATTACACCACAACGATGGCCCGAACCTGTATAAATCTCTATGTCTTTGTGTCTCTCTGAGCTCGACACGCTAGGCCCAGGAGGATCGCGAGTAGGGAGGCTGGGCAGGTTGAGATCTCTGCACGCACCCAGAGTTTGAACCTCTCAAGGGTTGCTGGATCCCGAAATCAGACATTTGGTGCGGCAGGTAGGGGTGTGTCGGATCCTCTCTTCCGTCGTTCGATCCGCCGCCGCTCCAACGTCTCCATGGCCGACACGCGCGAGGCTCGCGTTGAGCGTCAGGCTGCTGCCGCTGCCCGCATTGCTCAGACGGCTCCGGCGGGTGACGGCTGCTCCCGCCATGCTCCTTCTTCGGAGGCTAACGTCGCCACGGGCCCTGCCGGCCATGAGCATCAAGCTTCATCACTGCACCCATTGGTGTGCCGTGACGGCCGCATCGCTACTCCATCACTAACCCCAGCAGCTTAGTCATCCCACGCGCGTCACGGCTAGGTGGACGCGCAGGCCGCTCTGCTCACAACGAGGGATCTTCTTCGCTACCGCCCGGTGGGAGATCTCTACGAGGAGTGGCTCGGGCACATCGCCGAGCTCATCAATGTCGCGCATGGGGGCTCCGATGGGCCGACTCGCTCGCTGCCTCAGCAACCACCTGCAGCGGGCGACGTGGCGCACGGGGCTCCTCCAGCACCTCTGGCCCGTTGCGCCATCATCGAGCCAAGGCGCATGGCTCCATGACGCGACCCGCATCGCCCGGTGCCGGCTCGGGATGACGTGAGCTGCCAGGTGGTGCAGCGCCCCCAAGGGGAAGCCCGCGTGCTTCCAGCACCCCATCACCAGGCCTGCGTGCCGCCACAAGAGGTGGCGGCGCGCGTGCACCAGGATCACGTTCCACCCCCTCGATGACCTCCGATGGCCATGGCAGGATGCCGCGTGTTCACTCCGGAGCTCCGCAACGTCGCCTGGCCAAGCAAGTTCAAGCCCGACGTGCCTCCGCACTATGACAGTAGCGCAGACCCCGCCGAGTTCTTGCAGCTCTACGAGCTGAGCATCGAGGCGGCCAATGGCGACGATAAGATCATGGCAAACTGGTTGCCGATGGACCTCAAGGATGGGGCGCGTTCTTGGCTCCTGAACCTGATTGAGGGGTCGGTCTCTTCCTGGGAGGAGATGCGCAACTGCTTTATCGCCAACTTCCAGGGCACTCGCCACCGTCCGCCGGCCGCGGGGGTCCTGCGACGCATCAAGCAGCAACCTGGAGAGACCATGCAGAAGTATATCCAGTGCTTCAACAACGTTCGCCTCAAGATCCCCAAGGTGTTAGACGAGGCCATCATCTCCGCGTTCACTGATGGCGTCCGTGATGTCAAGATGAAGGAGGAGCTCGCCATCCACGAGGATCTCTGCACCGCTCAGGAGATGTTCAACATGGAGAACAAGTGCGCAAGGGCTAAGGAGGGACGCTTCTCTCTCCTCGAGCTCCCTGATGCTGATCTAGAAACAAGAAGACCAAGGCCAAGGACACGAAGCGCAAGGGGCCAGCCATGCTTGCAGCCAAGCTAGAGACCAAGCGCGCCTTTGACCACCCCGAGTCGTCCAACGGCAAGTGGCCATTCTGCGCCTTCCACAACGTCTACAGCCACAACACCAGTGACTGCCAGGAGCTTAGGGCCCTCCATGACGGGTGCCTCGGTCGACTCCCCAAGTGCAGCAATCAAGGCTACAGTCACGGAGGCGGCCGAGGTGGAGGATGCTAGGACGAACATGACCGTTGTCAGGAGTGGCGTGACCAGCCTCGCGAGGACCGTTGGGAGGACCAGCCTTGCGAGGGCAATTGGAGGGAGCGGCCTCATGAGGATCGACCTCAGGGAAACGCATCCTTGCCTCCTCTGCCTCCACTGCCAACGAGGAATGAAGATCACCACCAGGACGAGGGGGCTGGGGGCTTCCAGGAGCCGCGAGCCATTGCCTGCATCTTGGGCGGCTCACAGGTCCCAACTTCCCACCGCGTCTTCAAGCAGTTCATGCGCGAGGTGAATGCAGCGCTTCCCAAGCTTGAAGCAAATCGCCCTCTCAAGTGGTCCCAGTGCGCCATCACCTTCGACTCCACGCACCGGCTCAAGTGCGCGGCTACCGCAGGCGCACTCCCCATGCTCCGCTCCCCAGTCATCAGCAACGTCCTCAAGATGCCAGGAAGCAGCGGCATCATCATGGTCGCCTGTCAAGAGAAGGATGAAGTGTGCTCCCTCGAGAGCGCATTCCAAGCTGCAGTAGTTGAGAACCCCGAAGACAAAGACGGCGCCCTCACTCCTAAGGCCGCCCCAAGAAATAAGCTACATCTGGGACAGGGGTCTCATGAGGGAGCATCACTCGAGGGCGCAACACTGAGCCTCGCGGATCCAGACGCGGCACCTTCACCCATCGTATAGGAAGGCACGCCCGATGCTTCTCCCACGCTGGGCTCGGGGCTCTGCTTTGGAGGGCCTCAGATCTAGCCAACATCGCGAGAGTGGCGCTCAGGCACTACGTGGAGGCGCTCTTTAGAGCACGCTTCCCAGGCGAAGGTAGCAGGCGTGAGGCACAAGGCATTTAGGAGTTCATCAGCAAGGCAATCGAAGAGATTCAGGAAGGAAGGGTTCTGCAAGGCGATCGTCGCTTGCCACGTGGCGCAGCTCACTGCCCTGGCGAGGGTAAGGAGTTCCGCGTCTGCATCGACATCCCCGGGCTCAGCAGGGCCGCGTCTCGGTGGCTCATGTGGCCGTCTCGTGTCGGCCGATGCGAGGGACCGCTGATAACCCACAAGTGTAGGGGATTGCAACAGCTTTCGAGGGTAGAGTATTTAACCCAAATTTACTGATTCGACACAAGGGGAGCCAAAGAATATTCTTGAGTATTAGCAATTGAGTTGTCAATTCAACCACACCTGGATAACTTAGTATCTGCAGCAAAGTATTTAGTAGCAAAGTAGTATGATAGTAATGGTAACGATAGCAAAAGTAATATTTTTGGGTTTTGTAGTGATTGTAACAATAGCAACGGAAAAGTAAATAAGTGAAGCACAGTATATGAAAAGCTCGTAGGCATTGGATCAGTGATGGATAATTATGTTGGATGCGATTCCTCATGTAATAGCTATAACATAGGGTGACATATAACTAGCTCCAATTCATCAATGTAATGTAGGCAGGTATTCTGAATATAGTCATACGTGCTTATGGAAAAGAACTTGCATGACATCTTTTGTCCTACCCTCCCGTGGCAGTGGGCTCCTAGCAGAAACTAAGGGATATTAAGGCCTCCTTTTAATAGAGAACCGGACCAAAGCATTAACACATAGTGACTACATGAACTCCTCAAACTACGGTCATCACCGAGAATTATCCCTATTATTGTCACTTTGGGGTTGTCGGATCATAACACATAATAGGTGACTATAGACTTGCAAGATAGGATCAAGAACACACATATATTCATGAAAACATAATAGGTTCAGATCTGAAATCATGGCACTCGGGCCGTAGTGACAAGCATTAAGCATAGCAAAGTCATAGCAACATCAATCTCAGAACATAGTGGATACTAGGGGTCAAACCCTAACAAAACTAACTTGATTACATGATAAATATCATCCAACCCATCACCGTACAGCAAGCCTACGAAGGAATTACTCACGCACGACAGTGAGCATCATGAAATTGGTGATGGAGGATGGTTGATGATGACGATGGCGACGAATCCCCCTCTCCGGAGCCCCGAACGGACTGCAGATCAGCCCTCCCGAGAGAGATTAGGGCTTGGCGGCGGCTCCGTATTGTAAAACACGATGAAACTTCCTCCCTGATTCTTTTCTCCGTGAAACAGAATATATGGAGTTGGAGTTGAGGTCGGTGGAGCTGTAGGGGGGCCACGAGACAGGGGGCATGCCCAGAGGGGGTGGGCGCGCCCCCCACCCTCGTGGACAGGGTGTGGTCCCCTCGTCTTTATCTTTTTCCAGTATTTTTTATATTTTCCGAAACTTGTCTCCGAGGATTTTCAGGTCATTCTGACAACTTTTGTTTTCTACACATAAAACAACATCATGGCAGTTCTGCTGAAAACAACGTCAGTCCGGGTTAGTTTCATTCAAATCATGCAAGTTAGAGTCCAAAACAAGGGCAAACGTGTTTGGAAAAGTAGATACGTTGGAGACGTATCAACTCCCCCAAGCTTAAACCTTTGCTTGTCCTCAAGCAATTCAGTTGATAAACTGAAAGTGATAAAGAAAAACTTTTACAAAATCTGTTTGCTCTTGTTGTTATAAACATGCAAAGCCAGCATTCAGGTTTCAACAAAAATTATGAACTAACCATACTCACAATAATACCTCAGTCTCACAATTACTCATATCAATGGCATAATCAGCCAGCGAGCCATAATAATAAAATTCGGATGACAACACTTTCTCAGAGCAATCATAACATGATATAACACAATGGTATCTCGCTAGCCCTTTCTGAGACCGCAAAAGATAAATGCAGACCACCTTTAAAGATCAAGGACTGACTAAACATTATAATTCATGGTAAAAGAGATCCAGTCAAGTCATACCCAATATAAACCAATAGTAATACATGCAAATGATAGTGTGCTCTCTAGCGGGTGCTTTTTAATAAGAAGGTGATGACTCAACATAAAAGTAAATAGATAGCCCCTTCGTAGAGGGAAGCAGGGACTTGTACAGGTGCCAGAGCTCGATTTTAAAATAGAGATTGAATAATATTTTGAGCGGCATACTTTCACTGTCAATGCAACGACTATGAGATGGCTGTATCTTCCATACTACATGCATTATAGGCAGTTCCCACGCAAAATGGTAAAAGTTTATACTCCCCCACCACCAACAAGCATCAATCCATGGCTTGCTCGAAACAACGAGTGCCTCCACTTAACAACAATCCTGGGGGAGTTTTGTTTAATTATATTGATTTGCTTTGATCTTTTTGGATCATGGGACTGGGCATCCCGGTTACCGGCCCTTTCTCGTGAATGAGGAGCGGAGTCCACTCCTCTTGAGAGTAACACACCTAGCATGGAAGATATAGGCAGCCCTAGTTGAAACATGAGCTGATCGAGCATACAAAACATAATTTCATTTGAAGGTTTGGAGTTTGGCACATACAAATTTACTTGGAACGGCAGGTAGATACCGCATATAGGAAGGTATGGTGGACTCATATGGAATAACTTTGGGGTTTAAGGAGTTTGGATGCACAAGCAGTATTCCCGCTTAGTACAGGTGAAGGCTAGCAAAAGACTGGGAAGCGACCAACTGAGAGAGCGACAACAGTCATAAACATGCATTAAAATTAATTCACACTGAGTATAAGCATGAGTAGGATATAATCCACCATGAACATAAATATCATGAAGGATATGTTGATTTGTTTCAACTACATGCGTGAACATGTGCCAAGTCGAGTCACTCAATTCATTCAAAGGAGGATACCATCCCATCAAACCACATCATAATCATTCTAATAGCATGTTGGCATGCAAGGTAAACCATTATAACTCATAGCTAATCAAGCATGGCACAATCAACTATAATCTCTAAATGTCATTGCAAATATGTTTACTTCACAATAAGCTGAATAAGGAACGATGAACTCATCATATTTACAAAAACAAGAGAGGTCGATTTCATACCAGCTTCTCTCATCTCAAGCAGTCCACTACAAGAAATATGTCAACTTGTGACCACCACTATTGGTCACTGAAAGGTCATGGTTTTTCATTTGCGACCTTTTTGTGACCAAAAACAGAAGGTCAAAAGCTGGCGGTCGTAAACTGACTATAGCGACCTTTCTTCTAGAATGGTCGAAGATGTTTATGACCAAAATATGTCCACTGTGGCGTTTTGGTCACTAGCAACCTCCTCAGGCCATGTAGGCATCCAGCATGGCAAGCTAATGTGGCACAAGATTCAGCCCGGTCCAATTCAGTTTCCTACATGGGCCTAGCCCATTAATTCAGCCTTTTAATATTTATTTATTTTCTATAAGTTACACGGGCCAACCCATTTCAGCCTTTTATTTATTTCTGGGCCGGGTCTTTTAACATTGTTTGGGCCATTATATTTTGGAGCTGGTCCCACTTGTCATCTTCTCACACATTGGGCCCACTTGACAGAAAATTCAAAACTGCTTAGATTATTTTCATAAGTGAATCCCACAAGTTAGGTTTCCATTCCACATGTTTTCAAATCACATACATAATCAATATTTCAAACAGAACAGTACAAATGTAGTTCATCAAATAAAACTAACTTAGTCTACTACAATTTGTACATAGTTATTACAACCCAGATATGCCTACTATTACAATATTACAATATTTACATTCTATTACAATCAAATAGAACAGACGACTCTTTGCTGAGTAGAGCTATATGGTTTCGAACTTCATTTTGTAGACCTGGAGCTCCTGAACACAAAGACAAACATCATTAGAGATTAGAGTGTACACATGCTAGGTCTAGCATTGGTTAAAAATAACTAATAATCACATGACGAATCTGAATGCAGCATATAAAAAGAACTAGTTCATTTCATGAGTATGAGATCTAACTGTTTTCCACTCGGTAGATAACCTACCAGGGAGGCCTTGATGTAAATAGAGGTACGTGTAAATATATGTGCTCACAGGCTTGAATACATCGCCAGGAACTGTAAGTACAGAACATGTAACATGGTGGCTACATAAACAGAACGAGACGTGGCATGTTTAAAAGTCCGAGCCCATGCTATGCCTATATATAATCAGGTGCAGCTTAAATATACGTGGGCACATACTGAAATGAACAAGATAGCATGATGATATCCGATCGACTAGATTTGGGAGAAACCTGATCGAGCCAACACAAAAAAGAAATAGAGCAAGATTTGAGCTGTACCTGCAGTGTGTTACTTATGGTGGAACTGGAAGGAGACTTGCTCGGATTTAGTCAACACGAATTGTAAGTGTAAAGCAGATCATCTTGGCTGTTACACACGAAAAGAAAAGATAGTGTGTTTTTTAGACTGCATAGTCAACAACAACAACAAATGTATAGAATGTTTAGGTACACAAGCATGTGTAGCAAGCATTAAAAGTTCAATCTGTTTGGTAGAAGGCACCATTGATCTCGTTCTCACAGCCATACTTACACGCACACATGCAATTTTAATTAATTAAATGGGCAGGCAACAAAGGAAATTACAAATCTAGGGGCAGGAGGTAGTGAGAGCAACTCAAGATATACACTACTAGAGGGATCATCAAGATGTAGGGGATGGAGGTGTCTCACTTGGTTTCAAAATAAGATGCACACAAAGACAATCACATAAATATAGCAGTGCATAGTACTGAGGAAACAGGGACATCTCTTTACCAACATGTATAATTCGGAGCAGCAGTAGCGAGCAGAGGAAGATGAGAGGGAGATGGAGATTCTTATTAGCTGAGGCTGAAACAAAAGCATTTGAGGAGGAAAGCTACGTGCATGTGCACTTGCGAGGCCACATATTCTGGGTCGTCCACCACACTAGCCACCATCATGTACCCGTCCCATCAACAACGTTACTCCTGCAGCATCCACAGATAACCATTTATAAATTAAACAGACCAGCTACACGTACAAGGTTATACTAAGCATGTAAGTATAGTCCAGCTACACGTACAAGGTTATACTAAGCATGTAAATACATTCCAGCTACACATACAAGGTTATACTAAGCATGTAAGTACAGTCCAGCTATAAAGTGGATGGCAAAGTGTGGCTGTTGTTCTTGCTACTTTAGCCAACTGAGCTAATTAATCTCATCAACCTAATACACTTCAAATATTGAGTACAGCAGCAACATCTACTTGTTACTGGAGTTCCAGTTCAAGATGGCCAGAGGCCACTTGGAACCATGGAACCTGCACAATTTCCACCATATATATGAATGAGTTAGAAAGAAAACTAGAGTTGAACTACCCAGCCTCATACATACATACATACATACATACAGGAGCAAAATTTGATTACACAAGAAGGTAGCTGGAGTTTCAGATGTTCAGAACAGATCAACATGTTGAGCAGTTACGAAATCACGAGAAAGAAGTGGGAGGGTGGATCACGATGGTCTCATCTCGTTACTGTCGTCCTCATCCAACCCCGGCGACCAAGTACACATCCAAGCCAGTTCACGAATCCATGGGTGCTAGCTTGCCTACCAGCTCCAGCATTGTGCCCCTGGATGCCACAAAAACAACCTGACTTATAGGAATAGATAGAGAAGAACAAAAGCGAAACAACACACTAATGCTACAGTGCCTCGGGGTATAATTTTAATATAGCCAGCAACACTTAAAGAAATAATATCTACAGATGATTCCATACAAAGTAGAATAGTTGTACTTGGCAATGCACACTAGCTAACAGAATGTCCACAATAAATATTTTGGCTAAACTACTTTCCTTGAGAGCTTTACAAATTACAATAATGATTCATCTCACTATTTCTAGAGGTTGTAAGGAATCTACCCAACTCCTGTTGCGTGGAACTAAACCCGAGCTCCTTCCTTAATTAACAACCTTAAGTATGCATGCTGCAGATTTGTACAATTTCTAGATTAAACGTACTCCTTGTGTACCTTAACGGATTAATTAATAGTCCATTCATGTGCTGATTACCTAGACTACAGTGCAAGCAACTTGTGCAAAGGGCATAAGTGAGCAACTCTTTGCCCTTCACCATACAGAAAGTTAGGCCTAACGAGATATTGATTTTATTGAATCCACGATCGGCTTATGTGGAAACCAACCCATCCACGGCTAACGTAGGATATTTCTAGGTATGTGTTGATCGAAATGTTGCCACCAAGGTAAGGCACCCAATTAAACATGCGAGGCCAAGAATCTGGCACGGGCAGACCCGGAACAACACCAACGGCAGGTCGAGCGCGGCGAAGAGCGCCGGCCGGGAGAGCGCGGCCATCCACCAGGAGCGGCAGCACGCCATGGCGCCGCGCCACAGGTCCTCCAGGCCCAGCCGCGAGAACGCCTCTGCCAGGCACACCGGCGTCAGATCCGCCCACTCCCTCTGCTCCTCCTCCTCCCTCGGCGCCGCCTCGCCGGCCTCGCGTCCGGTCCCCATCTCGCCTCCGCTCGTTTTTCTCTTCGGGTTGGTGGGCTGCTTGGTTCGGTTGAGTGGTGAGGGAAGGGGAGGGGCAAGAGGAGGGGGCGTGGGGGAGGCCATGAACGACGGCGAGCTCCACCGAAGGGAGGTGGCAGTGGTGGCGATGGATCTGGAAGGGAGGCGGCGATGGATTGGGTTGCCGGGCTCGCGGTGAGGTGAGACGAGGGAGAGATGGTGAGGGGAGGGAGGGACGAGGTCGGCAGCGGTGGGTGAGGAGGACGGCGAGATCAACGGTGAGTGAGGAGGACGACGAGGTCGGCGGTGGATCGGGAGGCGGTGGGGTGAGATTGGATCGGGAGGTGGCGGCGGCAGCGAGCAGATGGGGGGAGAAGGGTGCGATGGGGGAAGGGTTGTGATCCGAGCTAGGGTTTGTGCTCCGGTGGGGTAGATGGACGGATGGATGTGGGATGGTGAGATGGATGGATGGATGGATGAGTGCCATGTCATCAATCCGTGGGAATGGTTCTGATTGGTTCGGAAAATCAGTGATTTAAAAGAGTTTCCAAGTACAAAAACTAGAGGAATTTTGTGAAGTAGCTATCAAAAATTGTAATGACCCAGTGGATCTCGATCTAGAATGGGGATGAGGAAGGAGAGAACAGAGTAGGTGAGAGGCGTGGAGAAGGAGAGAAGGATTCGATCAAACACTCGCTGCTCATTTCCCCGATGCTTCGTACATAAGTAGCTGCCCTCCTGGGCTACCATTACATGGCCTCCGGCCCACACGCTCCCACGGGCCCAAGGCCCACACACGCACACACCCGTTGCAGTTCAGTTATCTGAATAACAGACTGCACTCGTTCAGTCCGCTACTGATGCATCAGTAGGCGCGACATTGTCCTCCCCTTGAGATGAAGCTCCTTCCCAGATGCAGGCTGATGGGTAGCGCTGGCGAAGAACAGCGTAATCTTCCCAAGTGGTGGCTGATGGTGGCATGTTTGCCCATTGGACACGGAGTTGCACAACTGGTGCATCGCCCTTCTTCATCATCCTCCGCTCCACGATCACCACAGGCTCCGTTTCACCCCAGAGAGATCAGGCACCCGCGGCAGCTCGGCGAAGACTGGGGTATAATCTGGGGTGAAGGGTTTGAGCTGGGAGATGTGAAATACCAGATGGATACGGCTGTCTGGAGGCAACTGCAGGCGATATGCCAGAGTCCCAATCCACTCTGTTACTTCAAACGACATGAAGAACTTGTAGGACAGCTTGCGGCATGGGCAGTTTGCGACGGTCGACTGCGCGTACGGCTACAGTTTCAGGAGCACCTTCTCGCCGATGTCGAAAGCGCGCTCCGCGCAATGACGGTCGGCTTGCTTCTTGAAGCGAGTTTGGGCGCGCGCAAGCTGGGTGCGTAGCATCTCTGTGTGTGTTGTCCAGTCCAGCTCCGGTGACGCCACTTGATCTTGTAGGGTGGAGCTCAGGTGTGGTAGGCCGCCCAGGTTTGGTTCCTTGCCGTACAAGGCCTTGAACGGCGAACAGTTGAGCGAGGAATGATGAGCGGAGTTGTACTAGAATTCAGCTGCAGGAAGCCACTTGCGCCATTGCCGTGGTGTGCCGTGCACCGCACACCGCAAATACATCTCGAGGCATTGGTTGACGCATTCGGTCTGGCCGTCCGTCTGCGGGTGGTACGCCGTGGAGTAGAGCAGCATGGTTCCCGCGGCGGCGAGCAGTTCGCGCCACATGGCGCTCATGAAAATCTTGTCGCGATCCGAGATGATGGAGTGAGGGACGCCGTGCAGCTTGATGACGTGCTCCCAGAATGATCGGGCAACTTGCGCAGCGGTGAAGGGGTGGTGTAGTGGGATGAAGTGCGCGTACTTGGTCAGACGATCGATGACGACCATGATGGCATTAGACCCCTCTGATTTAAGCAGCCCCTCGACAAAGTCCATGGTCAGATCATGCCAAGGTTCCGTTGGAATTGGTAGGGGTTGCAGCTTGCCTGCGGGGTGCGTGTGCTCATGCTTGGCATGCTGGCAGACGGCACATTGACGGACAAAATCCTCCACAGCGCGCTTCAGTCCAGGCCACGCTAACAGTTTTCGGACGTGATGGTACGTAGCCGTTGCGCCGGAGTGGCCCCCAATAGCGCTGTGATGCAGCGCGCCGATCAGCTCGGTCGGCAGCGCAGAATTGGCTCCAATCCACAGACGCCCGCGCTGCCTGATCACGCCATTCTGAAGCGTGCGCCCTTGATCATCCGTGGTGGTGACTGCCAGCTTGGCTAAGAGTTCTTGTGATTCAGGGTCCATCTCGTAGGAGTTCGCGACTTCTTGTAACCACTGTGGCTAACAGACTGATAGTGCATCCAGCGTCAACAGATGGCCCACTCAGGATAGCGCGTCAGCGGCACCATTCTCAACGCCTTTCTTGTACTGAAAGGTGAACTGTAGGATCACCATCTTGGACATGGCCTTGCGCTGCAGCTCATTCACCAGTTGTTGATCCTCGAGCATGCAGAGACTCTTGTGGTCGGTGAGGATTTCAAACGGAGCCCGCTGCAGGTAAGGTCTCCACTTGTCGATGGCCATCATAATGGCCAAGAACTCCTTTTCATACGTGGACAACTTCTGGTTCTTGATCCCCAAAGCCTTGCTGAGATGGGCGATGGGGTGGCCATCCTGGGTGAGCACTGCGCCCACTCCCGTGTCGCACGCGTCAGTCTCAATGGCAAAAGGGCGAGAGAAATCCGGAAGCGCTAGCACTGGCGTGCTCACCATCGCTTGTTTCAGCATGTCGAACGCCTGCTGGGCCTTGTCACTCCACTCGAATCCTTTCTTGGTCAGGAGCTGGGTGAGCCGCTTCGCGATGATGCCATAATGTTGGACGAACTTGCGGTAGTAGCCGGTGAGGCCAAGAAAACCACGCAATTCAGTTATTGTAGAGGGCACCGGCCACGCCTGCATCGCGCTCGTCTTGCTTGTGTCTGTGGCGATGCCGGACTGTGAAATGACGTGGCCCAGGTACTCGATGCTTTCCTGGGCGAAAGAACACTTGGAAGCCTTGGCGAACAGTTGATGTTCGCGTGGCAGTTCGAGTTTGAGGCGCAAGTGTTGTTCATGTTCCTGTAGATCAAAGCTGAAGACCAATATGTCGTCAAGAAAAATGATGATGAACTTACGGACATAGCGGCCGAATATGCTGTTCATCAGGCACTTGAAGGTTGCCGGCGCATTGCAAAGGCCAAACGGCATCACCCTGAAGTGATAGTGCCCGTGGTGGGTTTCAAATGCAGTTTTTGCTTCATCCTCCTCAAGCATGCAGATCTGATGGTACCCTGCGCGGAGGTCGATCTTGGAGAAGTATTTTGCTCCAACAAGCTTATCCAGAAGTTCATCCACAATGGGTAGTGGGAATTTGTTCTTAACTGTAGCAGAATTGAGTCGATGAAAGTTAACACAGAAACACCAGCTCCCATCCTTTTTCTTCACAAGCAAGACCGGTGCGGCATATGGACTAATGCTGTGTAAAATGACACCTGATTGCAACATCTCCTGCACCTGCTGCTCGATCTCATCTTTCTGTGCTGGCGAGTAGCGGTACGGCTTGGTATTGATGGGGGCACTTCCTGGCTCCAAGTGTATGCCGTGATCATACTGACGATGAGGAGGCAGGGCCTTGGGTTCAGCAAACACGTCTTGATATTCAGAGAGCACTTTCTGAATCCTGGGAGGTACCGGCTCTGTATTCACTTTATCTGACGGCTCAATCGTGACCAGTGCTGATGTCCATATGTCATTGGTGACTTCCATTCGGTGAAGTTCATAAGCATCCAGTCCGGCCGTGGGGGATAGGTTGGTGGTGCGAACCCCTTGTAGTTGCACCGTCTTGCCCTCTGTTTCGAACGAAATGCGCTTTAGTTTCCAGTGACAGTTCATCGGGCTGTGGTCAGAGAGCCAATCCATGCCCAAAACTACGTCATACGCACTTAGCTGTAACACCCAAAGATCAGTGTGGAATGTATGTCCTGGCACTTGCCATGCCAACTGCTTCACCACCTTGTTACAGTGCAACCGCTGGCCATTTGCTACCCAAACAGAGACAGGCGGCAGTGCTTGGGTGTCGACCGCGATGCGCTGAATGAACGCCTTGCTGACGAAGCTATGAGAACTGCCCGAGTCCACCAGGAGCAGCATCACTTGATCCCCCACTTGTGCTCGAAGGCGAACGGTGGACGGCGCGTCTTCGCCGGAAATCGCGTGCTGCGATAAGGTACAGCACTCCGGCTCGGGCAGGGCCGGCTCATCGAGAAATTGCAAGGCGTGCACAGTGTCATCCGAGAGGATCTCGCCAAAATCACCCACTTCAATCATCAGTATTTGACCCGTGCGCTTGCACTGATGTTCGCGGGAGTACTTGTCGCAACAGCGAAAACAGAGACCGTTGGGTCACTTGAATTCGCGCAGCTGTCACTCACGTGCATACTCGTCGCCGCCCGGTCATGCGGCAGGAGCTGCATGCGCTTAGTTGTGGCTGGGTGCTGCTGGAGGTGGCCTGCCCACTGGAACAATGCGCGGCCGCTGCAGCCATTGCTTCTCCAGTTCTTCTTCCTGGATCCTTGCGAAAACAGCTGCGCGTGTGATGCTTGTTGGGGCCTACAAACGGACGCCCAATCGCAGTTCATCTTTCAGACCGAGAAGGAACTGGGAGATGAAGAATTGTGTGCTCAAGGTTGGATCCAGCGACAATAGGTGGTACATGGAGGTCTCAAATTGCTGACGATACTCTTGCACACCTCCAGTTTGCCGCAATTGCACTAGCTGATGCATCTGAGCTTCAAATTCTTCTGGTCCGAACTCTGCTTCAACTGCTGTTCTGAAGGCTGGCCATGACAGAGCAGGGTGCGTCTGTCTGTACGCCTGAAGCCACATGGCTGCGAGCCCATCCATGTACAGGCCGGCTGTGGCAACCCAACTGTGCTGCGACACCCGGTAGAGCTCGAAGTATGAGAGGCACCGCTCCAGCCAGATGCGCGGTGCGTCGCCGTCAAAGCGGGGGAAATCGTGCTTGGGCGGCTTGGTGTAGTGCTCGGCGCCCCGCTCGTATGCCATAGGCGAGGTTTGCAGCAAGAGAGGCGGCCCGTGGTTAACGAGCCGGGCGAACGGCAACTGAGCTGCGCCCTCCGTGTAAAGCGGTGGTGGCGGGGGTGGACGGGTCGTCAGAGGCGGAGGTGGTGGCGCGGGTTCGAAGGAGCCCGCGGTTGTCGATGTACCAGACGCAGATGCCCTGTGGTTGCTCGTAGCGGCGGGATCGGGGGGTGGAGGGGATTTGCGGGCCTCATCCACATCCGCTTGTGTCAGATTGATTTGCTTCGCCAAGTGCTTGAGCTCGGTGGAGACTTGGGTGTTGTAGGCGACTTGCGCTTGGTGGCGCTCGTCGGCGGTCCTCTGGCTGTCGTCGAGGCGGCGCAGGATGGTCTCTAGGAGGCCCTGCATCTTGTCTGTAGTTTCTGTCATCGCGTCCAGCACGCGGTGGGTCTGCGCGGAGGGCTTGGATAGTGCCGTGGTCACGATTCGGATCGAGGCGAACCCCAAGTAGGATTTCGAGGGAGCTCACCTGAGCGGCTCGCACCTAGCACGGTGGGTGTTACTGCCTGATCGGGGACGCGGCGGAGGCGACGGCGGGTGGTGGGGAATTTTTTTTGGGGAAGGCTCTGAGTACCAGATTGTAATGACCCAGTGGATCTCGATCTAGAATGGGGACGAGGAAGGAGAGAACAGAGTAGGTGAGAGGCGTGGAGAAGGAGAGAAGGATTCGATCAAACAGTCGCTGCTCATTTCCCCGACGCTTCGTACATAAGTAGCTGCCCTCCTTGGATACCCTTACATGGCCTCCAGCCCACATGCTCCCACGAGCCCAAGGCCCACACACGCACACACCCGTTGCAGTTCAGTTATGTGAATAACTGACTGCACTCGTTCAGTCCGCTACTGATGCATCAGTAGGCGCGACAAAAATATTTTGCAAAAGGGTACCACACAAATTTTCACTAGAGTTAGACCACATTTTATGGATAAGGACCAATTTGTACGCATTTCTTATCTTTCTAGCTATTTTTAATCATTTTTCGAGTGCCCCAAATGATGTTTTTTTGTGAAGAACCTACCAAATAATTATTGCAAAATTGCACCAAATCATTTTTCTAAAATACTAGGTCATATTTAATGCATAATTGACCAAATGGTTGGGTGTAAATTTTTTTTATCCACCTCTGGTGAAAAAGACAAATTTCAGCCGATTCAGGTGGAAGCGGGTTAAATCTGAACTGCAGCTACCTCATAGTTTGCTCTTTATTTTTTCAAAAATTAATTTCTAGGTACATAAGTATCTATTTAATCAGAGAAACACCAAAAAAAATTATAAGATTCAACCACTAGCTAGGAACGGTCATTCCCGTCGTTTTGACCGCATTTTGAAACATGTATAAAAAATTAAAAAAATCAAAAAATTGGAAAACCTTCGCATTGTGTCATTATATATGACCAAGTTTCCAGGAAAAATAATAAACTGGTAATACAGAAATTATTTTTAAAAAGTGTTCTCAGAAATGAGCTATCATGCGTGAAGATTCATGGCTTTCAAGCCAAATGATCAATCTTATGGCCACATTCATGGCATAGTTTTTTGAAATGATATCATATTATGCACATGGGTGCATATTGGAATTCCAAACAATGTTGCCTAAGGGAGTTTTAACTTTCATTGCACACAAGAGCCATTTTCCATTTTCCGAGTGCCCCAAATGAGGTTTTTTTGTGAAGGACCTACCAAATAATTGTTGCAAATTTGGACCTAATCAATTTTATAAAATACTAGGCCATATTTAATGCACAATTGACCAAATGGTTGGGTGTAAAAAGTTTTGATCCACCTCTGGTGAAAAAGACAAATTCCCGTCGATTCAGCTGGAAGCGGGTCAAATTTGAATTGCGGCTCCCTCATAGTTTGCTATTTATTTTTTTCAAAAATCATCTATAGGTACATAAGTATCTATTTAATCAGAGAAACATCAAAAGTTTTCCAAGATTCAACCACTAGCTAGGAACGGTCAAGCCCGCCGTTTTGACCGCATTTTGAAACGGGCGTAAAAAATTCAAAAAAAAATCAAGAAATTGGAAAACCTTCGCATTGTGTCATTATATGTGACCAGGTTTCCAGGAAAAATAAGAAACTTGTAATACAGTAATTATTTTAAAAAAATGTTCTCAGAAATGAGCTATCATGCGTGAATTCATGGCTTTCAAGCCAAATGATCAATCTTATGGCCACATTCATGGCATAGTTTGTTCAAATGATCTCATATTGTTCACAAGGGTGCATATTGGAATGGCAAACAATGTTTCCTAAGGAAGTTTTCATTTTCTTTGGACGAAAAAACCATTTTCCATTTTCTGAGTGCCTGAAATGAGTTTTTTTGTGAAGGACCTACCATATATTTGTTGCAAAATTGGACCTAATCAATTTTATAAAATACTAGGACATATTTAATGCACAATTGACAAAATGGTTGGGTGTCAAAAGTTTTGATCCACCTCTGGTGAAAAAGACAAATTCCCGTCGATTCAGTTGGAAGCGGGTCAAATTTGAACTGCAACTGCCTCATAGTTTGCTCTCTATTTTTTCCAAAAATCATATCTAAGTAAATAAGTATCTATTTAATGAGAAATGCATGGTTTGATGGCGAGACATCGAGGTTTGGACAGTGGCCGAGGGCCCCAACTCTAGAGCGCGTAAGCTCGCATGCCCGCTGCGTGGTCAGCGCGTAACCGTGACGTTGCCATGTGTGCTGGGCGGCCTTGGCATGTCTAGTGGGTTGGGCATTTCCCAGGTAGGTGCTAGGAAGAAAATCACAACATAAGATTCTCACGAGCAGACCGATCGATGCTCAAACATGAATAAGCAGCCAAGTGTTTGATTTGCGGTACGGGAAATGCACATGGCTAATGGGCGTGAGTTTTGGCTGAGGATGATCAGTTACTAAGAAGACTGTCTTCACAAATTTCCACCTCAAAAGGAGGAGCCTAGGTGGTACTTGCTTTACAAAGTACCACACTGGACATAAATACGAATGTTGAAGCTGGGCTCAAAATAATGAATGGATTGAGCTGGAATTTGGTGGAGGATGGTTATTTGGGCATAGGAAAGCACTGTAGAAAATGGATACCATTTGGACACGCCAAAGTGGTACTTCCTTCACAAAGTGTTGCTCTGAACAGAATAGGAAAATGAATATTTTCGAATTATTTTTGAACTAGGCAAGGAGTGTTTTTGACATATTTGATGAAGATATGATCCAAAACATTTATGAGATTTTTTTGGGAATTTTGGGAATAACAGAAATATAGGTTGCTTCACAACCTAGGGCAAAAACTGCCACATGGACATGACACATAGGCAAAACTGATGAGATGGCGCCTAGTCATCACAACCCACCACAATCTATAAGGCTATGAACATCTATATTGGTCATTAACAACTAGAAATAAGGAAGCGGACTAGCACTATTTGCTTGGTGACCATTTCGTGTAAGGAAATTACGACCTTTCTGACCAAAATGGTCGCAATGGTTTAGGGTTTGGAGCCCCCCGAACAGCTTTTGACCAATTGGTCAGAAATGGTCATAGATCTATGACCAATTCTTCCAGGGTCACTGACAGAAGGTCACTAGTTGACATATTTCTTGTAGTGGTCCATCATCTGTCGTCATTATTGCCTTTCACTTGCACGACCGAACGATGTTTATAATAATAATAGTGCACGTGAATTGGACTAAGCTAGAATCTGCAAGCATTCAACTCAAGAGAGAAGACAAAGTAATATGGGCTCTAAGTTAAATAAACAATCATGCATAAGAGAGCCACTAAACATTTTCAATATGGTCATCTACTCTCGATTCCCAAAGGAAAGAAAAGAAAATAAAACTATTTACACAGGAAAGCTCCCAACAAGTAAAAGAAGAACAAGAAATCTTTTTGGGTTTTCATTTTAATTTCTACTACAAGCATGGAAATGAAACTAACTAATTGTTTTGGTTTTTTCTTAAGGTTTATTAAACACATAGAAGAAAACTACAAAAAGAAAATTAAACTAGCATGGATAATACAATGAAAGAGTATGAGCACCAATGACTAGAATAGTGTGTGAACATGAATGTAAAGTTGGTGAGAACTATGTACTCCCCCAAGCTTAGGCTTTTGGCCTAAGTTGGTCTAATGCCACGGGTAGCCTGGCTGATATCTGTAGTTGTAACTGGGGTCGTACTGAGATGTAGCAGCCATTGCCTCGTGAGCTGCGGTATGTTGGTGAGCCACCTCCGCTCTCCCCTCGTGTTCAGCGGCTTCCTCCCTGGTAACAACATATCTCCCTTTTGCCTAGTAATCAAAAAGGGAAGGAGCAGGAAGAGTAACATGGACATCGCTATGTCTGTCAAAGATTAGTCGATACTGGAGGAATTGTTCATTCCTCTTTAAGAAAATGATGTTGGACCATAGCGCCATAATCTAAATAAGCAGGAGGTAACATCACATCCCCCTCTCGTGGGGCTATAACAAGATAATTTGCCACACGGGTCACATAAATTCCTCCAAATAAATCTCCAGCTCTACCATTTTTATGCAACCTACGTGCAACTATTGCCCCCAAGTTATAATCTTTATAACCTAACACAGCACTCTTGAGGACATAAAGATCAGGGACACACATATGACATGCTTCATCTTTACCGTTAATGTATCTACCAATGAAGAGAGCAAAATAATGTATAGCAGGAAAATGAATGCTCCCTATGGTAGCTTGTGTAATATCCCTAGACTCTCCCACAGTAATACTAGCAAGGAAATCTCTAAATTCAGATTTGTGGGGATCATTAGCACTTCCCCACTGCAGAAGTTTGCAACCAGTTGTAAAATCTTCTAAGTCCATGGTATAAGATTGATCATAAATATCAAACAGGACACTATGAGAATTACGCGAAGATGAAAATTTAAACCTTCTCACGAACGAATCAGTTAGATAGTAGTACTGAGGACACTTATCTTGCATGAAGTCCTCAAGATCGACATTACGCACATATGTATCAAATTCATCCTTAATGCCTGCATTGACCATAAACTCTTCTGACGGCCATTCACAAGATCGCACTTCAGCTTCCCTTGGTGGTTCATCGTCTTGCTCACGCATAGCACGCCTAGGTACTTTCTGTTGGAAATATGCCCTAGAGGCAATAATAAAAGTATTATTATTATATTTCCTTGTTCATGGTAATTGTCTTTTATTCACGCTATAACTGTATTATCCGGAAATCGTAATACACGTGTGAATACATAGACCACAATATGTCCCTAGTGAGCCTCTAGTTGACTAGCTCGTTGTGATCAACAGATAGTCATGGTTTCCTGGCTATGGACATTGGATGTCGTTGATAACGGGATCACATCATTAGGAGAATGATGTGATGGACAAGACCCAATCCTAAGCATAGCACAAAGATTGTGTAGTTCGTTTGCTAGAGCTTTGCTAATGTCAAGTATCTCTTCCTTTGACCATGAGATCGTGTAACTCCTGGATACCGTAGGAGTGCTTTGGGTGTATCAAACGTCACAACATAACTGGGTGACTATAAAGGTGCACTACAGGTATCTCCGAAAATATCTATTGTTTTATGCGGATCGAGACTGGGATTTGTCACTCCGTGTAAACGGAGAGGTATCTCTGGGCCCACTCGGTAGGACATCATCATATGCGCAATGTGACCAAGGAGTTGATCACGGGATGATGTGTTACGGAACGAGTAAAGTGACTTGCCGGTAACGAGATTGAACAAGGTATCGGTATACCGACGATCGAATCTCGGGCAAGTAAAATACCGCTAGACAAAGGGAATTGTATACGGGATTGATTAAGTCCTTGACATCGTGGTTCATCCGATGAGATCATCGTGGAACATGTGGGAGCCATCATGGGTATCCAGATCCCGCTGTTGGTTATTGACCAGAGAACGTCTCGGTCATGTCTGCATGGTTCCCGAACCCGTAGGGTCTACACACTTAAGGTTCGATGACGCTAGGGTTATAAAGGAAGCTTGTATGTGGTTACCGAATGTTGTTCGGAGTCCCGGATGAGATCCCGGACGTCACGAGGAGTTCCGGAATGGTCCGGACTTAAAGATTTATATATAGGAAGTCCTGTTTTGGCCATCGGGACAAGTTTCGGAGTCATCGGTATTGTACCGGGACCACCGGAAGGGTCCCGGGGGCCCACCGGGTGGGGCCACCTGCCCCGGGGGGCCACATGGGCTGTGGGGGGTGCGCCTTGGCCTACATGGGCCAAGGGCACCAGCCCCAAGAGGCCCATGCACCTAGGGAACCCTAGAGGGAAGAGTCCTCGAAGGGGAAGGCACCTCCGAGGTGCCTTGGGGAGGATGGACTCCTCCCCCTTTCTTGGCCGCACCCCAAAACCCATCTAGGGCTGGCCGCCGCCCCTAGGGGGTGGGAAACCCTAAAGGGGGCGCAGCCCTCCCCTTCCCCTATATATATGAGGCCTAGGGGCTGCCCATAACACATGATTTGATCTCTCGTTGGTGCAGCCCTACCTCTCTCCCTTCTCCTCCTCTCCCATGGTGCTTGGCGAAGCCCTGCTGGATTGCCACGCTCCTCCACCACCACCACGCCATTGTGCTGCTGTTGGATGGAGTCTTCCTCAACCTCTCCCTCTCTCCTTGCTGGATCAAGGCGTGGGAGACGTCACCGGGCTGTACGTGTGTTGAACGCGGAGGTGCCGTCCGTTCGGCACTTGATCATCGGTGATCTGAATCACGACGAGTACGACTCCATCAACCCCGTTCACTTGAACGCTTCCGCTTAGCGATCTACAAGGGTATGTAGATGCACTCTCCTTTCTACTCGTTGCTGGTCTCTCCATAGATAGATCTTGGTGTTACGTAGGAAAATTTTTGAATTTCTGCTACGTTCCCCAACAGTGGCATCATGAGCTAGGTCTATTGCGTAGATTCTTTGCACGAGTAGAACACAAAGTAGTTGTGGGCGTTGATGTTGTTCAATATGCTTACCGTTACTAGTCCAATCTTGTTTCGACGGTATTGTGGGATGAAGCGGCCCGGACCGACCTTACACGTACTCTTACGTGAGACAGGTTCCACCGATTGACATGCACTTGGTGCATAAGGTGGCTAGCGGGTGCCAGTCTCTCCCACTTCAGTCGGAACGGATTCGATGAAAAGGGTCCTTATGAAGGGTAAATAGCAATTGGCATATCACGTTGTGGTTTTGCGTAGGTAAGAAACGTTCTTGCTAGAAACCCATAGCAGCCACGTAAAACATGCAAACAACAATTAGAGGACGTCTAACTTGTTTTTGCAGGGTATGCTATGTGATGTGATATGGCCAAGAAGAATGTGATGAATGATATGTGATGTATGAGATTGATCATGTTCTTGTAATAGGATTCACGACTTGCATGTCGATGAGTATGACAACCGGCAGGAGCCATAGGAGTTGTCTTTATTTTTTGTATGACCTGCGTGTCATTGAAGAACGCCATGTAAATTACTTTACTTTATTGCTAAACGCGTTAGCCATAGAAGTAGAAGTAGTCGTTGGCGTGACAACTTCATGAAGACACGATGATGGAGATCATGATGATGGAGATCATGGTGTCATGCCGGTGATGATGATGATCATGGAGCCCCGAAGATGAAGATCAAAAGGAGCAAAATGATATTGGCCATATCATGTCACTATTTGATTGCATGTGATGTTTATCATGTTTATGCATCTTGTTTACTTAGGACGACGGTAGTAAATAAGATGATCCCTTACAAAATTTCAAGAAGTGTTCTCCCCTAACTGTGCACCATTGCTATAGTTCGTCGCTTCTAAGCACCACGTGATGATCGGGTGTGATGGATTCTTACGTTCACATACAACGGGTGTAAGACAGTTTTACACAGCAAAAACACTTAGGGTTAACTTGACGAGCCTAGCATGTGCAGACATGGCCTCGGAACACGGAGACCGAAAGGTCGAGCATGAGTCGTATAGTAGATACGATCAACATGAAGATGTTCACCGATGATGACTAGTCCGTCTCACGTGATGATCGGACATGGCCTAGTTGACTCGGATCATGTAATCACTTAGATGACCAGAGGGATGTCTATCTGAGTGGGAGTTCATAAGATGAACTTAATTATCCTGAACATAGTCAAAAGACCTTTTGCAAATTATGTCGTAGCTCACGCTTTAGTTCTACTGTTTAGTTATGTTCCTAGAGAAAATATAGTTGAAAGTTGACAGTAGCGATTATGCGGACAGTAGAAAGCTTATGTCCTTAATGCACTGCTCAGTGTGTTGAACCTCGACGTTGTCTGTGGATGTTGTGAACATCTGACATACACGTTTTGATAACTACGTGATAGTTCAGTTAAACGGTTTAGAATTGAGGCACCAAAGATGTTTTTGAAACATCGCGAAACATATGAGATGTTTTGAGGGCTGAAATTGGGATTTCAGGCTCGTGCCCATGTCAAGAGGTATAAGACCTCCGACGATTTTCTTAGCCTACAAACTAAGGGAGAAAAGCTCAATCGTTGAGCTTGTGCTCAGATTGTCTGAGTGCAACAATCACTTGAATCAAGTGGGAGTTGATCTTCCAGATGAGATAGTGATGTTTCCCCAAAGTCATTGCCACCAAGCTGCTAGAGCTTCGTGATGAACTATAACATATCAAGGATAGAGATGATGATCCTTGAGGTATTCGCGTCGTTTGACATCGCGAAAGTAGAAATCAAGAAGGAGCATCAATTGTTGATGGTTGATGAAACCACTAGTTTCAAGAAGGGCAAGGGAAAGAAGGGATACTTCATGAAACGGCAAATCAGCTGCTGCACCAATGAAGAAACCCGAGGTTGAACCCAAACCCGAGACTAAGTGCTTCTGTAATAAGGGGAACAACCACTGGAGCAGGATTACCCTAGATACTTGGTAGATGAGAAGGCTGGCAAGGTCGATAAAAGTATATTGGATATACATTATGTTAATGTGTACTTTACTAGTACTCCTAGTAGCACCAGGGTATTAGATACCGGTTCGGTTGCTAAGTGTTAGTAACTCGAAATAAAAGCTACGGAATAAAACGGAGACTAGCTAAAGGTGAGCTGACGATATGTGTTGGAAGTGTTTCCAAGGTTGATATGATCAAGCATCGCACGCTCCCTCTACCATCGAGATTTATACCTAAAATGAATGGTTCATTGAAATCTCGATCGTAGTGATACACATGTTCATGCCAAAAGATAGTAATGATAGTACCACCTATTTGTGGCACTGCCACGTAAGTCATATCGGTATAAAATGCATGAAGAAGCTCCATGTTGATGGATCTTTGGACTCACTCATTTTTGAAAAGTTTGAGACATGCGAACCATGTCTATTGGTATATATGCATGAAGAAACTCCATGCAATTGGACCGTTTGAACTCACTTGATTTTGAATCACTTGAGATATGCAAATCATACCACATGGGCAAGATGACTGAAAAGCCTCGGTTTCAGTTAGATGGAACAAGATAGCAACTTGTTGGAAGTAACACATTTTGATGTGTGTAGTCCAATGAATGCTGAGGCATGCAGTGAATATCGTTATGTTCTTACTTCACAGATGATTCGAGTAGACGTTGAGAATATTTACTTGATGAAACACAAGTCTGAATTATTGAATGGTTCAAATAATTTCAGAGAGAAGTAGAAGATCATTGTGACAAGAGGATAAAATGTCTATGATATGATCATAGAGATGAATATCTGAGTTACGAATTTTGGCACACAATTAAGACATTGTGGAAATTGTTTCACAATTAATACCGCCTGGAACACCATAGTGTGATGGTGTGTCCGAACATCATAGTTGCACCCTATTGGATATGGTGGGTACCATGATGTCTCTTATCGAATTACCACTGTCATTCATGGGTTAGGCATTAGAGACAACCACATTCACTTTAAATAGGGCACCACGTAATTCCGTTGAGATGACACCGTATGAACTATGGTTTAGAGAAACCTAAGTTGTCGTTTCTTAAAGGTTTGGGGCTGCGATGCTTATGTGAAAAAGTTTCAGGATTGATAAGCTCGAACCCAAAGCGGATAAAATGCATCTTCATAGGACACCCAAAACAGTTGGGTATACCTCCTAATTCAGATCCGAAAGCAATATGGATTGTTTCTTGAATCGGGTCCTTTCTCGAGGAAAAGTTTCTCTCGAAAGAATTGAGTGGGAGGATGGTGGAGACTTGATGAGGTTATTGAACCGACTCTTCAACTAGTGTGTGACAGGGCACAGGGAGTTGTTCCTGTGGCACCTACACCAATTGAAGTGGAAGCTTATGATATTGATCATGAAACTTCGGATCAAGTCACTACCAAACCTCGTGGGATGACAAGGATGCGTACTACTTCAGAGTGGTACGTAATCCTGTCTTGGAAGTCATGTTGCTGGACAACAATGAACCTACGAGCTATGGAGAAGCGATGGTGGGCCCGGATTCCGATAAATGGCTCGAGGCCATAAAATTCGAGAACGGATCCATGGACTTTGGTGGACTTGCCCGATGATCGGCAAGCCATTAAGATAAATGGATCTTTAAGAAGAAGACGGACGTGGATGGCAATGTCACCGTCTATGAGGCTCGACTTGTGGCGAAGAGTTTTTCACAAGTTCAAGGAGTTGACTACGATGAGATTTTCTCATCCGTAGCGATGCTTAAGTCCGTCGGAATCATGTTAGCATTAGCTGCATTTATGAAATCTGGCAGACGGATGTCAAAACGAGTTTCCTTACCAGTTTTTCGTAAGGAAAGGTCGTATGTAATACAATCAGAAAGTTTTTGTCGATCCTAAGGATGCTAAAAGGTATGCTAGCTCCAGCGATCCTTCTAAGGACTGGAGTAAGCATCTCGGAGTTGGAATGTACGCTTTGATGAGATGATCAAAGATTTTGGATTTATACAAAGTTTATGAGAAACTTGTATTTCCAAAGAAGTGAGTGGGAGCACTATAGAATTTCTGATGAGTATATGTTGTTGACATATTGATGATCAGAGATGATGTAGAATTTCTAGAAAGCATATAGGGTTATTTGAAAGGTGTTTTCAATAGAAAACCTGGATCAAGCTACTTGAACATTGAGCATCAAGATCTATAAGATAGATCAAAATGCTTAATAGTACTTTCAAATGAGCACATACCTTGACATAATCTTGAAGGTGTTCAAGATGGATCAGTCAAAGAAGGAGTTCTTGCCTGAGTTGTAAGGTATGAAGTTAAGACTTAAAGCTCGACCACGGCAGAAGAAAGAGGAAGGACGAAGGTCGTCCCCTATGCTTTTATCATAAGCTCTCTACAGTATGCTATGCTGTGTACCGCACCTGAAGTGTGCCTTGCCATGAGTCAGTCAAGGGGTACAAGAGTGATCCAAGAATGGCTCACAGGACAGCGGTCAAAGTTATCCTTAGTAACTAGTGGACTAAGGAATTTTCTCGATTATGGAGGTGGTAAAAGAGTTCGTCGTAAAGGTTACGACGATGCAAGCTTAACACCTATCCGGATAGCTCTGAGTAGAGAGACCGGATACATATAATGGAGCAATAATTTAGAATAGCTCCAAGTAGAACAGTTGTTTGGAATAGCTCCAAATAGAGCGTGGTAGCTGCATCTAGGAGATGACATAGAGATTTGTAAAGCACACACGGATCTGAAAGGTTCAGACCCGTTGACTAAAACCTCTCTCACAAGCAACATGATCAAACATAAAACTCATTGAGTGTTAATCACATAGTGATGTGAACTAGACTACTGACTATAGTAAACTCTTGGGTATTAGTCACATGACGATGTGACCTGTGAGTATTAATCACATGGCGATGTGAACTAGATTATTGACTCTAGTGCAAGTGGGAGACTGTTGGAAATATGCCCTAGAGGCAATAATAAAAGTATTATTATTATATTTCCTTGTTCATGATAATTGTCTTTTATTCATGCTATAACTGTATTATCCGGAAATCGTAATACACGTGTGAATACATAGACCACAATATGTCCCTAGTGAGCCTCTAGTTGACTACCTCGTTGTGATCAACAGATAGTCATGGTTTCCTGGCTATGGACATTGGATGTCGTTGATAACGGGATCACATCATTAGGAGAATGATGTGATGGACAAGACCCAATCCTAAGCATAGCACAAAGATTGTGTAGTTCGTTTGCTAGAGCTTTGCTAATGTCAAGTATCTCTTCCTTTGACCATGAGATCGTGTAACTCCTGGATACCGTAGGAGTGCTTTGGGTGTATCAAACGTCACAACGTAACTGGGTGACTATAAAGGTGCACTACAGGTATCTCCGAAAGTATCTATTGTTTTATGCGGATCGAGACTGGGATTTGTCACTCTGTGTAAACGGAGAGGTATCTCTGGGCCCACTCGGTAGGACATCATCATATGCGCAATGTGACCAAGGAGTTGATCACGGGATGATGTGTTACGGAACGAGTAAAGTGACTTGCCGGTAACGAGATTGAACAAGGTATCGGTATACCGACGATCGAATCTCGGGCAAGTAAAATACCGCTAGACAAAGGGAATTGTATACGGGATTGATTAAGTCCTTGACATCGTGGTTCATCCGATGAGATCATCGTGGAACATGTGGGAGCCATCATGGGTATCCAGATCCCGCTGTTGGTTATTGACCAGAGAACGTCTCGGTCATGTCTGCATGGTTCCCGAACCCGTAGGGTCTACACACTTAAGGTTCGATGACGCTAGGGTTATAAAGGAAGCTTGTATGTGGTTACCGAATGTTGTTCGGAGTCCCGGATGAGATCCCGGACGTCACGAGGAGTTCTGGAATGGTCCGGAGGTAAAGATTTATATATAGGAAGTCCTGTTTCGGCCATCGGGACAAGTTTCGGAGTCATCGGTATTGTACCTGGACCACCGGAAGGGTCCCAGGGGCCCACCGGGTGGGGCCACCTGCCCCGGGGGGCCACATGGGCTGTGGGGGTGCGCCTTGGCCTACATGGGCCAAGGGCACCAGCCCCAAGAGGCCCATGCGCCTAGGGAACCCTAGAGGGAAGAGTCCTCGAAGGGGAAGGCACCTCCGAGGTGCCTTGGGGAGGATGGACTCCTCCCCCCTTCTTGGCCGCACCCCAAAACCCATCTAGGGCTGGCCGCCGCCCCTAGGGGGTGGGAAACCCTAAAGGGGGCGCAGCCCTCCCCTTCCCCTATATATATGAGGCCTAGGGGCTACCCATAACACATGATTTGATCTCTCGTTGGTGCAGCCCTACCTCTCTCCCTTCTCGTCCTCTCCCATGGTGCTTGGCGAAGCCCTGCTGGATTGCCACGCTCCTCCACCACCACCACGCCGTTGTGCTGCTGTTGGATGGAGTCTTCCTCAACCTCTCCCTCTCTCCTTGCTGGATCAAGGCGTGGGAGACGTCACCGGGCTGTATGTGTGTTGAACGCGGAGGTGCCGTCCGTTCGGCACTTGATCATCGGTGATCTGAATCACGACGAGTTCGACTCCATCAACCCCGTTCACTTGAACGCTTCCGCTTAGCGATCTACAAGGGTATGTAGATGCACTCTCCTTTCTACTCGTTGCTGGTCTCTCCATAGATAGATCTTGGTGTTACGTAGGAAAATTTTTGAATTTCTGCTAGGTTCCCCAACACTTTCTTTACTGAGGAACCACCTTGGTACATTTTCCGGAACATATTTCTTTTTCAAGCAACAATCTCCCAAAGCAGTTTTGTGAATGGAGCTTTGAGAAAGGAGATCGAAAATCGCAGCAAAATGAGCTAGAACTCGTGCTTGAGCTGGATGAGGATGTTTTTGGGAAGAAGATGGAGTGTGTGGGTGCTGGCATAAGTGGAGGGGGTCCACCAGGGGCCCACGAGACAGGGGGGCGCGCCTAGGGGGTGTGGCTGCGCCCTCCACTCTCGTGGGCTGGTGCTTGCCCCTCCTGCAGTGATTTCAGTACCTAAAATCCTCAAATATTCCATAAAAAATCATACTAAATTTGCAAGGCATTTGGAGCACTTTTATTTTCGGGATATTTTTCATTGCACAGATAATTCAGAAAATAGACAGATAATACTATTTTCGCTTTATTTATTTTAAATAACAAAAAGTAAAAAGAGGGTATAGAAGGTTGTGCCTTCTAGTTTCATCCATCTCATGATCATCAAAATGAATCCACTAACAAGGTTGATCAAGTCTTGTTAACAAACTCATTCCGAATAACACAGAACCGAAGAATTTTCGAATAACACTAAGTTACCTCAACAAGGATACGAACATCGCCAACAGTAAGAATAGCATACTTTTTCTTGACAATAGGGAGAGGAAATTCCAAACCTCCAATAATGATTGATGGAATTTTCTCAATAGAATTTATGCTGTGAACTTGAGGTTGTTTCCTTAGAAAATGTACCGTATGCTCATTTCCATTAACATGAAAGGTGACATTGCCTTTGTTGCTATCGATAACAACACCTGGAATATTTAAAAAGGGTCTACCGAGGATAATCGACATACTGTCGTCGTCAGGAATATCAAGAATGACAAAGTCTGTTAAGATAGTAACGTTCGCAACAACAACAGGCACGTCCTCGCAAATGCCGACAGGTATAACAGTTGATTTATCAGCCATTTGCAAGGATATCTCAGTGGGTGTCAACTTACTTAATTCAAGTCTATGGTACAAGGAAAGAGGCATAACACTAACACCGGCTCCTAAATCACATAAGGCCGTTTTAACATAATTTATTTTAATCACTACATGAATCAGCTACTTTGCCATCAGCCACGGCGGACGGCAAAGGCATGGATGGCGGACGGCAATAATTGCGCTGTTACTCCGTTAGGTGGTTAACGACAAGCCTTTGCTGTCGGCCGCTGACGGCAAACATCGGAAGGCCTTTGTCGTCCGCTGCTGTAGGCAAAGTTTTTTTCTCTTTGCCGTCAGCCACTGTAGGCAAACTGACCAAATAGGTCAGCCTCCCAGGAAGCACAGTTGCCTGCCACGTGGCCTCTTTGTCGTCTGCTGCTGATGGCAAAGAGACCTTTGCCGTCGGTGGCTGACGGCAAAGAGCCTGCATATTGGCTCTTTTTTTCTGTTTTTTTAAATCCAACAATTTTCACAGCAAATATATATGACATATATAGATATATTTCACAGAGCTATTTAACAGCACATAAGTTTTATCGTACATACATATATAGTTCCATCCACTCATACATAGCAAGTTCCATCAAGATAGCAAGGTTGCACATACATATTACAATGCAAAGTTTCATCAAGATAGCAAGTTCCATCGTAGCAAGCTAGAAGAATACTAGAAGAGAATGAAATTAAAAACAAGCACTCCATCATAGCAAGCTAGCTTTCGAGAAGTGAATGAAATCTGCAAAATGGCAAATAAGGAAGTTAGGAAAAGGTGACTAGAAGAAGAAGACTAGAAGAAGAAGCACGCCATCGTTTGTGAGGTAACTTACGTGAAATGGATCGTTTATGAGGTAACTTAGGTAAAATGCATCATTTTATAGCTAATGTAGGTAAAATGGATCGTTTATGAGCTAACTAAGCTAATTATGCCGTTTTTTACATAAGTAAGGTAAGTACATGTCATTATTGAGAAAACCTAGTTAACTAAGCATATTATAACTCACTTAGGTCATTTTGGAGGAAACAAAGCTAAGTATAGATCGTTTTAGAGCTAACTTAGGTAAAATGGTTGGTTTTGGAGGTCAGTAAGCTTATTAAGTCATTTTGCAGGAAAAGAAGCTACGTCTAGGTCATTAAAGTAAGCATATTGGATGAAATAAAGCTAAGTCTAGCTCTTTATGCATTTGTTAAGCAAAAAACTAGCGAAACTTACCTTGATCATGGAGGTGTGGGAGCGGGCTGGCTCAGGCCAGTAGCTGGAGAAGGATCGTGTGATGCTTGTGTGGAGTAACGCTGCACCAAAGATCATTTCCAATGTTTCGTTAGCATGATGACACTCAAATGTTAAGACTAGCAAGTAACGTCCATTCAAATTAAACTCACCGTGGTCTCAGGAGCAATCTATGAATCAATGGCTATGGAGCCACGGCCCCCGCCACTAGATATCATCACCTGCTCTGGATTGTAGGGGATCTGGCTTGGGTTAAACTCCTCCCCTTTCCTTGCCTTCCCCTTGACTTGCTTGTAAGAGGCAGTGTGGGCCATGGCATACAGGTCGTACCCCTCTGGCACCTTATCCATCTTATTGTAGCATGCCTAAAAGAGAGAAACAAAGTAAATTAGTAATTAAAGGGCTCAAGATAGCATGATGAATGAATTGCATTAATAATGAAGCAAACCACATTACCCAATTCCGCCCGAACTGATATAAGTTGGAGCTACCTTGATGGTGTGGCACACCTTCAATTTGGGCACGTTTGTACTTGGCCTCAGTAGGCTCCCCTTTCATCTTTCAACACCTGCCATGACAAAGAGTAAACGAAATTAGTACAACATAAAAAAAATACTAACATGAATAATAATATGTATATCACTTAAGTGTATCATCATCAAGTACAACAAAAAAAATTGAATACCTGACACTACTAATAATCTCGATCAGTATCATCAATAAATGCATAATCATCATCATCACTATAATCAATGACGGGCTCATAGGGTTCAGTGGCATCAACATGTGGAAGGCCACCTTTACGTAATCGGTCAAGCATTGAGAGGTCGTCCGCAGCAGTAACCTCTTCTTGTTCCGGCTCTTCTTGTTCCTCCTCTGGAGTGATGTGGGATTCACTGTCGCTGTCTACTTCAATGTTTTGGGGTGAAGTATACGGGTTCTTGAAACGATTTTTGGAAAGACGTGTCTCTTGGAAGAATTCTCCTTCATATGTGTCTGGGTTACTGTGAGGTTCATAATCCTCTTCCTTTGGGGGAGATAGTCTAGCACGTGGCGGCACTTCATAAACGACATCCCAACCTTTTAGATTTGGATTAGTTTGGCAGGCCCAGGGTAGATAGAATACTTGGGTCGCCTGTTGAGCCATAATATAGACATCAGGAACATCTAAATGGGTGCTTTGGTTGATTTCAACTAGCCCTATATGTTCATGAGTCCTTCTAGTCTCCTTCGGCTGAAACCAATAACATTTGAAGACTACCACATTCGATGGGTTTTCACCATAGAATAGAAGTTCGTAAATTGCTTCAACTCTCCCATAATACTCGGTACCTCCTTCGCCGATAGCAGATACACAACAATTTGTAGACTTTCGGTCGGCCATAGATAGCTCTTTGCCATTGGTACGAAAATGATACCCGTTGATGTCGTATTTGTCAAATGAACGGACCTTATAATCAAAACCATTAGCAACTTGTCTCAATTCGGTGTCCATAGACTCTGAATTAGCCTACAAGTTTAATATGAAAGGATTGTTGCATTACGCACAAATTAGCGAATGAAATGAAATTGTCTAATAGAATTTACCGTTTGTTTGAACCAAGAGATGAAACCAGGATAGCCGCCTCCTTGCTTTGCGAGAAGCTCATACTCTTCGACGGAATCCTTTTGGATCACCGCTCCATACGAGAATAGGGCGACGTATCGACTGTATGAAATATCCAGGAATAAGAGCAGTTCAAGGGAAACAGAAGTTACGAAACAATGTACCGAGAACTTACTCGATGTACGGCTGCACTTCTATCAGGTTGTTGAAGATATACAATGAAATGGTCCGCCATTCTTCGTTATCCAAAGATACTGGATTTGAAACACTGGCTGGTGCGAGATTGCCTTTGAATAGGCTGAGGTTGGATCCACCCTTTTTAGGCTCGTCAGCATTGTACCGAGGCTTCGGATTATGCAAATGACGATTTTTGGTTTCGTAGTGTGCTGTCACGAAGTTTGCCGCCTCCTCAGTGATGAATGCCTCAGCCATAGACGCTTCAATTCTACCTTTATTTTTACATTTTTCTCGAAGCGTCTTCTGCATCCTCTCAGTTGGGTAGCACCAACGATTTTGCATGGGCCCCCCAATCTTTCCTCGGTCGGGAGATGTAAAATCAAATGCTGCATTGAATTAAAGAATCCCGGTGCAAAGATCTTCTCTAACTTGCAGATCAACTCTGGCGCCAACTCTTCCATTTCTTCTAGCATGCCAGGCGATAGTTCTTTCACACAAAGAACACGGAAGAAATAGCTGAGTTCTGCCAGTATTAGCCATTCATCCTCAGGGATGAAGCCACACAACATCACCGGCATTACCCGCTGAATCCATATGTGCCAATAATGACTCTTGAGACCAAATATCTTCAATTTATCAAGACTCGCTCCCCTCTTTAGATTCGCTGCATACCCATCGGGGAACATCAACTGCATTTTCACCCACAAGATAATTTCCCTCATAGCTGGCCTTCCAAGATTGAACCATGCCTTTGGCGTCGTCCAGTTCTGCTTTCCTTTCGGTTCTTTCATGTTTTGTAACGGCCTATCACATAGCGCCTCCAGATCGACTCTAGCCTTAGTATTATCCTTTGACTTCCCATCTATGCCGAACAATGTACCAAAAAGTGCCTTGGCGATATTCTTCTCAGTGTGCATCACGTTGATGTTGTGTGGGCAAAGGAGGTCTTTGAAGTAAGGCAGATCCCATAAGCATGTTTTGTGAGTCCAGGCGTGCTCAGAATTATACCCCTTGAAGTACCCTAGACGCTCTGGATCTGGCTCGAGAGCGTTTAATAGATCCAGGGTCTGTTGGCCTGTAAACGCAGGTGGTGCAGAGTTTTTTACAACTCTACCTCTGGTGAAGTTCTTCTTGTCTTTCCTGAACTTATGGCGAGGATCCAGGAACTGTCTATGCATGTCGACACAAGAAAACTTGCAACCGGCCTGAAGCCAACGAAACTCAAGAGCTCCCTTGCATGTGGGGCACGGGAACCTTCCATGCACACACCAGCCAACGAATAGCGCATACACCGGCAAGTCATATGTCAAGTACATGTACCAGACACGCATTATGAAGTTTCGTTTGCTATAGGCGTCGTATGTCTTGAACCCATTATCCCAGGCTTCTTGCAATTCGTCCTTAAGCGGCTGCATGTACACATTCATATTTTTCCTCGGATAGTTGAGCCCTGGAATTATCAACGTCAGGAAAATATTCTTTCTTT
>NC_041383.1:804923090-804938842 GCF_002162155.2 Triticum dicoccoides
ACTCGAGGATGCCTCGGATCTGCCGCTTTGTCAGCATGTAATTCATCAAACTTTTTCCACGCAACACCATCCGATGTGTGTACCATCATCAGATTACCATCTGCATCTAGTTCGGTTCTTTTGCCTGTTTTGTGCCATGTCATCTGTCTGGCCGTCTCTTCGACCATGAAAAGACGTTGAAGTCTTGGTACGATTGGCATATACCGAAGAACACTAACAGGGATTTTGGTTTGTGTCTTCTCACCCATACCGTTGTCTACCACAATATACCTGGAACACTTGCAAACGGGACAATAGTTCAAGTCCGCATAGTCAATCCTAAATAAGGCACATCCTTTCTCACAGGCATGTATCTTCTCATAGGGCATCTTCAGTGCACGAAGGATTTTGTCTGACTGGTACAGGTTTGCAGGCATTACATGGCTTTGGGTAGAAATCGTCCAAATATTGTCATAATTGGGTCATAGCATTCTCTGCCCAAGTTGAACTGAGCCTTGAAAGCCATTAATTGTGAGATGACATCCAACTGACAAAGCTCAGTGTGCTCGTGGAGCGGACGTTTTGAAGACTCCAACATTTCATTGAAGGCCTTTGCAGATTCCTCCATCTCCTCGTCCAAATCCCGAGCATCACCATAGTCTTGCACCATGTTTTCCATCCCGGTACCATGCTCGTCGGTGCGACGATGATCCACCTCAGCTCGGTCACGTTGTGTGACACTTCAATTTTTTTTGTGTGATTTTGTTTTCAGGAAGAGCCTTGCTTGGTTTGAAAGAAGGTCATTGAAACCCTTCCTAAAAACCATCTTCTAAGTTTGCCCTCTCAAAAATCCTTTTCTTGGATTTAGTTTCTTTTAAAAAGAAAACCCTTTTAGTTTTTGGGCTTTTATTTGGTTTTGATCCCTTCTAAATTTTACCATGCGTCCTATGGTGAAATTTTCCCAAAAACCTCTCCTCCCACTTTGGTGCAACCCAAACATTCTGTCCAAACTAATGAAATCCATTTTTTGGATTTTATTCCAATTATTTCTCCTCCCAAAATAATTCTGCCTTTTCTTTTGAGCCTAGGTGACTTGCAAAGCAAGTACCCTAATGCTTTTGACTTTTGACCTCAGCTCAACACCCCTGGATAGTCCTTTGTACCCACAACCCAGAACCATCTTGATCCACTCTTCTCCTTTTCAAATATTTCAAATTTCACTCACTGCAAGTTCGGACCAGATTTGCCAAATTTGGTGAAATTCATATCTACACCTCTCCAAAAATTCCACAAATATTCAGGCAGCCTCTAGATGCAATGAGAGGCCCCTCCACCAAAAACCAGCTCAAGGAAAAATCCCTACATGCCTAGATCATTCTGTCGAACACCTTGCATGCACTGTTTCTGTTCATCTTCAGTTAAGTTCAGAGTTTCAGTGTCGATCTTCGTTAGAAATTCAGTCACAGGCTCACAGTGCACTTGGCATGTAGCTCACGGCCTAGCTTGCTTGTCCGGAGCCTCACACGCGCGCTTGGCGCCTTCCTGGCGTCGGTGGCGCCCTGGCCCACCTGCGCCGGCGTGTCTTGCAGCGGCCGAATCACAGTAACGGCCGACAGGGAGCAAAACAGCGGATCAACACCGTTCGGCGCCGCCCAAACCCCCTGGTGGCTCCGCGTGGCCATTTCCTCGCCAGCGCACACATGCAGCACCGTCGCCGTGGCGCGGCACGCATAGAGCATGCTCCCTGCCGCCGACGGACCCGCGCCGCCCCGTTCCGTCGAGCTCCCCCTAAGCAACCAAATCCCGACGCGGTTAGCACCTAAACGGAACCAGGGAACACCCACGATGACGCTCAACCTCTAAACCCTCCCGTGCAACCACAGCGCCGCCGTAATCACCTCGCCGGAGAACCCCGTTCTCGGCAACCGCCTCGGGGTGGCTATATATAGCACCCCGAGTTTGCTCTCGCCCCCGCACGACTCCACCACCTCACCAGACCCCGCCCAGCCACTGAACGAGCCTCGAGGGGCCTTTCCTCCTCGACTCCGTCCATCTCTGTCCGCCTCGGGCTCCGGCATAGTTCTCTCCGGTGAGAACTCCTCCGCCGCCCTACTTTCGCCCGTAGCCTCGTACCACCTCTAGTAGGATAACCCCCACCTCAATTTTGACCCCACAACTCTCTCCGGCGAGATCCACGACCACCCGAATCGCCGTCCGCCAGAGCAAGCGTCGCCGCCGACGTGGTACTCGCCGGCGATCACCACCACCTCCCACAGACGCGGAATGGCGCCGTGAACATGGAGGTACTCTCCGATCTCCCTGCCTCGCCGTGGATCGCCGCCGGCGACCACCGCGGCTCTCGGGCGCCGACGAGCCCCAACTCCCTCGTTTGAAATTGCAAACCTGTCGGGTGGGACCCGCCCGTCAGCCTCTCCTTTATTTTTTTTGAATCATTTACTGAAAGCGTACTCTGGCAAATACGCTTCCACTCTGAACCATTTTTCTGGATTTTCTGCAAAGCCCCCTGGAAGTTTTCTGTTTCATTACAGATGGGTCCTTGGACCAAAACTCTTATAACTTTTAATCAGAAAAGTATTTTTGATTAATTCTTTTTCTATTTTCTTTAGATTTTTTTCTAGTTTTTTATCATATTTATTTGAAAAATATTTGGAACACTTTTCTGTACACTCATGGTATTTATGTTGCATATGTATTTTTCTTATACCGTAGATACCGGAGGAGGTGACGGAGCTGCAAACTTCGCACAGTTAGACTCCGACTACTCCGAACCAGACAAGCATGTTTGAACTCTTGATATGATGAGTGTTGTTGCATGTTTGCATTTTAGTATAGTCAGGGCATGTTTATGAACATCACTTTGAATGTTATATTTCATGCACATAATCGGAAAGTAAGTTTCGGAAAGCATTATGTTGTTGGATACATATTTGCATAGCCATGTGTTGTCATGAGGATGGGTAAGATGGCAGTGTTGTGACATGCCAGTCTTATGCCAGATTATTTGACTTCCGTGTCATCGTGAAACAAATCACATTTCCATTCATTCCTTCCAATACTGTCACATGTTTTCCGAAAGGAATATGGCATAGTAAGTTGCAAATCGTTTTCCTGGTACACACCAAATAGAGAGGCCGGGGTGAGGGTTCCATGGCCCTGGATTAAAGCCCGTCATCTGGTCAGGGGGCATGGGTGTTTCCGGTTGGGACCGAGAGGGGGGAACCCCTTAGAGCGCGCGTATAGAAATTTGATCCCATGCTATTCGAAGTTGTGGCCTCCCCGTCTCAAAGTTTTTCTTGGACGTTGTCCAGGGTGATTCCTGGCATCGTGAGGTGAAATGGATGTGTACTAGTTAAATGTGTTTTTACTGAAATACCGTAAACGGAACTAGTCCTTCGTGACTACAGAGTCTCAAATCTTTCAATTATCTTGTACTTTGTTCAAGTACTATATTCATCTTATCTTGTTAGGTATCAGCCTCAGTGACAAAACTCTGGTGGGATTTATGTGTGATAAATCCGGTTAAAAGATTATTCTTGTGGATGGACTAATCTTGTTATTTACATTTATTACAAGCCCTGTCTGCGATGTCGCTCAGACGTCCGACGGTGGCAGACCTGTTATTTACTTTTGTTATAGGCCCTGTCTGTGATGTCGCTCAGACATCCGACTGTGGTATTTCTTTTAAAGCCCTTTATGCGATGTCGCCCAGACATCCGACTGTGGCATTTCTTTTAAAGCCCTTTATGTGATGTCGCCCAGACGTCCGACTGTGGCATTTCTTTTAAAAGCCCTTTATGTGATGTCGCTCAGATGTCCGACTGTGGTATTTCTTTTAAAGCCCTTTATGTGATGTCGCCCAGACGTCTGACTGTGGCATTTCTTTTAAAGCCCTTTATGTGATGTCGCCCAGACGTCCGACTGTGGCATTTCTTTTAAAGCCCTTTATGTGATGTCGCCCAGACGTCCGACTGTGGCATTTCTTTTAAGCCCTTTATGTGGTGTCGCTAAGACGCCCGACTGCGGCATTTCTTTTAAGCCCTTTATGTGGTGTCGCTTAGACGCCCGACTGCGGCATGCATTTTATTTATTTACCTTTTGAGGCGTCGCTCCAGACACCCGATCAGTTTTCAGTTATTTATTTTATTTATCAAGTCCTGCAATATTACCGTTTCTATATGAGCATCATCCTTTGTTCATGACGCATTCATGCATTCATTGATTATATCTTTTGTCCGAACTATCTTGCGAGTACTTTCAAGTACTCACCTGGCTTGTTGATTTGGCCAGATGTTGATGAAGGCGATCTCATGGATGAAGAGTGTGATAGCGAGTCCGACGCCTAGAGGAGTCCCAGTCAGTCCCGTGCAATCCTGTCTTGGTCATTGTATTATCCACTTCCGCAACCCCGAATAAATTCATCGAGCCTCACCTCGACGCTCGATGCGCTGCCAGTAGAAGTCAACTTATCCACCACCACTTTTCCTCGAGCTAGTAGCATGCCACCACACCCCTGTGTCATAACCGCCCATATGTAAGATATTGGCGAGTTTGTAAAATTGTTGAGCAGCCTCAGCTCAACCCTGTAATATATTTGATGCTACTGGTTCTCTGTTTATCAAGCTTTTGTCTACCAGAAAGGATGACTTTTCCTATACTGGGTTTAAAAGATCGGTTTTATCAATAAACATTTTATTGAAAAGCCGATCGTGACAGACTTGGTAACCAGAGCCAGACTGACTGTAGGAAGCCACTAGGTGCGATCGCTAATTGGTTATTAGCATGATAGAGTTATTCATGTCTTTACAAATGTAGTCATTTTTCTGACAGTCAGCATAAAATTTATGATCTGATCACTCAGAATTTTTGCCTACTTTTGTAGATGGCCGGCAACGACTGCGAGTCTCAAATGTTTGCCAACGTGCCTGAGGGGTTCATCAAACTCCTCTCCTTCATCGTTCAGGTCGCAATGGGGCCATCCGTGCGCCCAGTCTTTACGCTTTATCCAGACAAGATCAATGATAGTCTGACTATGCACCAGGCCGCGGTGCAATTCAGGGGAGGTCATGCTGAAATACGCTGCCTCCGATTCGTGGGGAGAGCCATGCCTACAGAAAGGCATGCTATGCAGATGGCTGCCCGCGAGATGATAGCCCGTCTTCGGGATGTTCTTCCTGCAATGAAGACCCGTCGCTACCGCTACCTTCCATGCCACGTGCCTTACACCTGTCACTACTCTTTCTCTTGCCCCAGAGGAGAGCGAGACGAAGCCTTTGAGATGCTTGTCGAGTACCTCCGAGCCCTGGAGGCAGCATTCGACTGTATGGTGGATGACCTCGTAGCTGCACGCATGGACTCAGTTCATGGATGTGCTGCTAACAGGAGGGAACTCCTGCACACCACTCCACCACTAACTTTTGTGTCATCCGCAGCCTCTCACTCACCTACCATACTCGCCTCTGCTCGTCGTCTGCCTACCACAGAGTAATTTAACCAGGCTATTGCACCCACTCCCGTCCGCTCTGCACCACTTGTTGCACCCACTCCCGTCCGCTCTGCACCACTTGTTGCACCCACTCCCATACATGCTACCCCACCTATTCCACCCACTCGTATTCGTGTTATTCTGCATACGGCACCTTCTCAATCAGCTCAGCACAACGTTTCTCGTCTGGAACCTATTAGCGAGGAGGAGGTTGATTCCCCAGCGTCTCTGCGTCTCACCCTCGGCAGGCCAAGGGAGATCCTCACCATCTCCGACTGAATACGCGTAGACGCCATGCGATGTATCGACTTGTGTAATATGTTTATATGTACATAGGTTGTGAGGAGTAGCCTATTTGCGCATCATGTAGGATCTGGAGGAGTGCACTAGTTTAAATAACATGTCAGGATTATGTACGCATATCCTGAGTGATGTAATGTATAATTATGCCCGTGTGTAAGATATGCACTAGTCCTTCTCCGCGCGAAATCGTGTGTTTCCAAAAATATCCTGGAGTTTAAAAATGTTCTTTGTGTGTGATTTTATTGACTTTTGCGACTCTCTTTCTTATCTTAGGAGTTCACAAAATATATCCCTAGAGTGAAAGATGTCTCGTCCTTGGACGCGCTCCATGCCAACTCAGCCAGAAGAAAATTATGGCACACCGCAGAACCACAATTTCGCTCAGGGTCAGACAAGTTAACAGGACAGTGAAACAGCTTTTACACAAGTTTGTCGTTTGTATGAACAGAGTCAGCAGCAACACCAGGAAATGATGAACCAATTCATCGATATGGGAAGTAACCGTGGTCAGTATCAACCGCAATCCAAATTATCTGAGTTACAAAAGACGCGACCTCCAACATTTTCTCATACTGACAAGCCTCTTGAGGCCAATGACTGGCTTCGAGACATGGAGAGAAAATTAATTATCGCACAGTGTTCAGACCGTGAAAAAGTACTGTATGCACCACATTATCTCATAGGAGCAGCCGCATTGTGGTGGGAAAACTTCCTGCACATGCACCCCAACGAAAATGAAATCACCTGGGAAAATTTCAAAGAAGGTTTTCGTGGGGCACATATTCCTAAGAGCGTCATGAAAATCAAGAAGAAAGAATTTAATGAACTCAAGCAAAGGGCCATGACAGTGTCAAAATACAACAGCCAATTCACTCTGCTGTCTCGCTATGCCAATGAAGAACACATGACCGAGAGCAAGAAGATGGAAAAATTCTTGGAAGGCTTGGCACCCGCCCTTAAGTGCCAGCTAGTTGTGCATACCTTTCCAGATTTTAAAACACTGGTGGATAAGGCCATTACCCTGGAAAATGAGCGACGTAGCCTGGAAGATTTCCGCAAACGAAAAAGGGACCAGACTACTTTTACTCGCAATCACAGAAGCAAGAAGGAATTTCAGAAGGGGGATTCACACAAAACCCCGACGAATAATTCACGTCCAATCAAGAATTTCCATGCAAGAGACAAAGAGTTCACCTATCGCCCAGGCGTTACCTGTTATGCTTGTGGAGAAGAAGGGCACTATGCCAAGCAGTGCCCCAAGCCAAGGAGCTCAACCCCGAAGCTCAATAATGGTGGCAATAATTCAGCACCAAAGCGAAGCAATTTCAACCCCAACAACAACCACCGGAAAGGTCACGTGAACCACGTGACCCGAGAGGAAGCACAGAATGCCCCAGATATCGTACTCGGTACGTACCCCGTCAACACAATACCTGCCATGGTTTTGTTTGATTCTGGAGCTTCTCACTCATTCATTTCGAAAAGTTTTGCTTTGCAAAATAATTTTTCGATGCTTCCATTGGAAAAAATCAATGATCATCAAGTCCCCTGGAGTTAAGCAGGTGACCCAGAGTTACTGTCAAAGTGTGGTTATTGAATTTGAAGGATTGAAGTTTTATGCCAACCTTATTGTACTGGAAAGCAAAGGACTGGATGTCATCCTAGGAATGGATTGGTTAACCACCAATAAAGGTTTTATTGACTGCTTCAACCGTACCGTGATTCTCACACACCATCATGGGAAGAAAATAAAAGTTTCAGCCAAAGAGAGACAAATACCTCGGCAACCTAGATTAAACAAGGTGGAAGTTTCTGAGCTGAACAAGGTTCCAGTAGTATGTGAATTCCCAGACGTATTTCCAGAAGAACTACCAGGCATGCCACCAGACCGAGAGATAGAATTCAGCATTGAGCTAGCACCCGGAACCGCTCCTATTTACAAGAAACCTTACAGAATGGCACCATCCAAATTAGTAGAGTTGAAGAAGCAAATAAAAGAATTGTTGGAGAAAGGATATATACGAGCCAGCTCCTCACCTTGGGGTTCTCCAATTTTATTTGCCAAGAAGAAGGATGGAACAATGAGGTTGTGTATTGATTATCGAGCTCTCAACATGGTCACAATCAAGAACAAATACCAATGCTCCGAATAAATGATTTATTCGATCAGCTCGCACAGGCCAAAGTCTTCTCAAAAATTGACTTGAGATCAGGATACCACCAATTAAAAGTACGAACAGAAGATATTCCCAAGACCGCATTCACCTCCGGATATGGGCTGTATGAGTTCACAGTGATGCCATTCGGGCTAACCAACGCCCCCGCATATTTTGTTCACCTCATGAACAAAGTATTTATGAAGTATATGGACAAGTTTGTTGTGGTATTCATCGATGATATTCTGATATATTCCAAAACACCAGAAGAGCATGCCGAACATCTCAGGATTGTACTAGGAGAACTCAGGAAACATCAATTGTATGCCAAATTTAGCAAATGTGAATTTTGGCTAAAACAGGTGGGTTTTCTGGGCCACGTGCTAACCCAAGAAGGTATTGCAGTAGACCCGGAAAAAGTCAAGGCCGTACTTGGCTGGAAACCACCGGCTAACGTAACGGACGTACGGAGTTTCTTGGGAATGGAAGGCTATTATCGGAGATTTATTGAAGGATTCTCTACTAAAGCAAAGCCCATGACACAATTGCTCAAGAAAGGCAAGAAGTTTGAATGGACAGAAGCATGTGAGAAAAGCTTCGAAGAGCTAAAAAGCAAATTAACAACGGCACCAGTACTAATTGTGCCAGATATACACAAGAAGTTTGAGGTATATTGTGACGCATCTCGGAAAGGCCTCGGATGCGTATTGATGCAAGAATGCAAGGTAGTTGCGTATGTCCCTAGACAACTACGCATGCATGAGGAAAATTATCCCACTCATGACTTGGAATTAGCAGCGGTCATTCATGCACTCAAGGAATGGAGACACTTCCTACTTGGAAATCGTTGTGAGATATACACAGACCATAAGAGTCTTAAATATATTTTCACACAGCCAGAGTTAAATTTACGGCAACGACGCTGGTTAGAGTTGGTGAAGGATTATGATGTTGGAATCCACTATCATCCCGGAAAAGCAAATGTTGTGGCAGATGCACTTAGTCGAAATCCCAGCACGGACGACGACAATATACCAAAGTTGAGGCCAGAATTTTAGCAGGAATTTGCCCGACTCAATCTAATAATGGTTACCGAAGGCAGTGTGTCGAATATAGAAATACAGCCTACCCTGATGGAAAGGATCAAGGAAGCCCAGCACGGACACCCCAGCATTAAGGTCATAAAAAGAAAAGTGAGTTTGGGAAGAGCCTCGGAATTCAACGTAGATGAGCAAGGAATATTGTGGTACGGAGAGAGGCTATGCATACCAAATGTCAAGGACCTCAAATAGCAGATATTGACTGAAAGTCACACAGCTCCGTATTCAATCCATCCTGGAGGGACAAAGATGTACAAGGATCTTCAGGAAATGTTTTGGTGGCACGGTATGAAGAGAGATATAGCCACGTTCATTGCATGCTGTGACTCTTGTCAACGTATCAAGGCCGAGCACCAGACACCAGCCGGACTGTTACAGCCAAATAAGATACCTGAGTGGAAATGGGACGAGATTGGAATGGACTTTATCGTTGGACTGCCAAGGTCACGACATGGAAAAGATGCCATATGGGTCATAACCGACAGATTAACCAAGGTGGCACATTTTATTCTGGTAAAAACAACTTACACCACTCAGAGACTAGCCAGACTTTATCTTGCCCGTAACGTCTGCCTGCATGGAGTCCCTAAGACTATCATCTCCGATAGAGGCACACAGTTCGTCTCTACATTCTGGGATCACCTACAACAGGCACTGGGAACCCAACTAGCTTTCAGTACCGCATACCATCCCCAGACTGATGGGCAGACGGAACGCGTAAACCAAATCCTAGAAGACATGCTAAGAGCCTGTGTCCTCACCTACGGGAACAGTTGGGAAGAAAGTTTGCCATATGCAGAGTTCGCATACAACAACAGCTATCAAGCCAGCTTGCAAATGGCACCCTTTGAAGCTCTATATGGGAGAAGATGTCGTACCCCGCTAAATTGGTCAGAGACCGGAGACAGCCATATCTTTGGCCTAGATATGCTCAAGGAAGCCAAGGAGAAAGTTAAGACAATTAGAGAACGACTCAAAACAACTCAAAGTCGGCAAAAGAGTTATTACGACCGAAAGCATCGGGAGATCAGTTTTGAACCCGGAGAATTGGTATACCTGAGAGTTTCTCCTATGAAGGGTCTGCAATGATTCAAGATTAAGGGGAAACTAGCACCAAGATTCATCGGACCATTTCATATAGTGGCCCGACGAGGCAAGCTAGCCTACCAGCTAGACCTACCCGGAGACTTATCCGGTATCCACAACGTGTTTCACATCTCGCAGTTGAGAAAACACATGAGCAACCCAGAGAAGCAAGTTTCACATGAGTATATTGACATGTAACCGGACCTCACTTACCGGGAGCACCCAATAAAAATATTAGAAGAGTCTGATAGGAGGACCCGACGGAAAACCATTAAGTTTTTCAGAGTTCAATGGAGTAATCACACCGAGGATGAAGCAACTTGGGAGAGCGAGGATTTTCTTCGGACAGAGCACCCACACCTATTTAAGGATCAGCTGAAATCTCGGGGACGAGATTTTTCCTAAGGGGGTAGGTGCTGTGACACACTTCAATTTTTTTTTGTGATTTTGTTTTCAGAAAGAGCCTTGCTTGGTTTGAAATAAGGTCATTTAAACCCTACCTAAAAACCATCTTCTAAGGTTACCCTCTCAAAAATCCTTTTCTTGGATTTCGTTTCTTTTAGGAAAGAAAACCCTGTTAGTTTTTGGGCTTTTATTTGGTTTTGATCCCTTCTAAATTTTACCATGCCTCCTATGGTGAAATTTTCCCAAAAACCCCTCCTCCCACTTTGGTGCAACCCAAACATTTTGTCCAAACTAATGAAATCCATTTTTTGGATTTTATTCCAATTATTTCTCCTCCCAAAATAATTATGTCTTTTCTTTTGAGCCTAGGTGAATTGCAAAGCAAGTACCCTAATGATTTTGACTTTTGGCCTCAACTCAACACCCCTAGATAGTCCTTTGTACCCACAACCCAGAACCATCTTGATCCACTCTTCTCCTTTTCAAATATTTCTAATTTCACTCTCTACAAGTTTGGACCAGATTTGCCAAATTTGGTGAAATTCATATCTACACCTCTCCAAAAATTCCACAAATATTCAGGCAGCCTCTAGATGCAATGAGAGGCCCCTCCACCAAAAACCAGCTCAAGGAAAAATCCCTACATGCCTAGATCATTCTGTTGAACACCTTGCATGCACTGTTTCTGTTCATCTTCAGTTAAGTTCAGAGTTTCAGTGTCGATCTTCGTCAGAAATTCAGTCACATGCTCACAGTGCACTTGGCACGTTGCTCACGGCCTGGCTTGCTTGTCCGGAGCCTCACACGCGCGCTTGGCACCTTCCTGGCGTCAGTGGCGCCCTGGCCCGCCTGCACCGGCGTGTCTTGCGGCGGCCGAATCACCGTAACGGCCGACAAGGAGCAAAACGGCGGCTCAACGCCGTTCGGCGCCGCCCAAACCCCCTGGTGGCTCCGCGTGGCCATTTCCTCGCCAGCGCACGCATGTAGGACCATCACCATGGCGCGGAATGCACAGAGCATGCTCCCTGCCGCCGACGGCCCCGCGCTGCCCCGTTCCGTCGAGCTCCCCCTAAGTAACCAAATCCCGAGGCGGTTAGCACCTAAACGGAACCAGGGAACACCCACGACGACGCTCAACCTATGAACCCTCCCGTGCAACCACAGCGCCACCGTAATCACCTCGCTGGAGAACCCCGTTCTCGGCAACCGCCTCGGGGCGGCTATATATAGCACCCCGAGTTTGCTCTCGCCCCCGCACGACTCCACCACCTCACCAGACCCCGCCCAGCCACTGAACGAGCCTCGAGGGGCCTTTACTCCTCGACTCCGGCCACCTCCGTCCGCCTCGGGCTCCGGCATCGTTCTCTCCGGTGAGAACTCCTCCACCGCCCTACTTTCGCCCGTAGCCTCGTACCACCTCTAGTAGGATAACCCCCACCTCAATTTTGACCCCACAGCTCTCTCCGGCGAGATCCACGACCACCCGAATCGCCGCCCACCGGAGCAAGCGTCGCCGCCGACGTGGTACTCGCCGGAGACCACCACCACCTCCCACAGACGTGGAATGGCGCCCTGAACATGAAGGTACTCTCCGATCTCCCTGCCTTGCCGTGGATCGCCACTGGCGACCACCGTGGCTCTCGGGCACCGACGAGCCCCCACTCCCTCGTTTGTAATTTCAAACCTGACAGGTGGGACCCGCCCGTCAGCCTCTCCTTTGTTTTTTTGAATCGTTTACTCAAAGCGTACTCTGGCAAATACGCTTCCACTCTAAACCATTTTTCTGGATTTTTCCTGCAAAGCCCCCTGGAAGTTTTCTGTTTCATTACAGATGGGTCCTTGGACCAAAACTCTTATAACTTTTAATCAGAAAAGTATTTTTGATTAATTCTTTTTCTGTTTTCTTTAGATTTTTGTCTAGTTTTTTATAATATTTATTTGAAAAATATTTGGAACACTTTTCTGTACACTCACGGTATTTACGTTGCATACGTATTTTTCTTATACCGTAGATATCGGACGAGGTGACGGAGCTGCAAACTTCGCACAGTTAGACTCCGACTACTCCGAACCAGGCAAGCATGTTTGATCTCCTGATACGATGAGTGTTGTTGCATGTTTGCATTTTAGTATAGTCAGGGCATGTTTATGAACATCACTTTGAATGTTATATTTCATGCACATAATCGGAAAGTAAGTTTCGGAAAGCATTATGTTGTTGGATAGATATTTGCATAGCCATGTGTTGGCATGAGGATGGGTAAGATAGTAGTGTTGTGACATGCCAGTCTTATGCCAGATTATTTGACTTCCGTGTCATCGTGAAACAAATCACATTTCCATTCATTCCTTCCTATACTGTCACATGTTTTCCAAAAGGAATATGGCATAGTAAGTTGCAAATCGTTTTCCTGGTACACACCAAATAGAGAGGCCGGGGTGAGGGTTCCATGGCCCTGGATTAAAGCCCGTCATCTGGTCAGGGGGCATGGGTGTTTCCGGTTGGGACCGAGAGGGGGGCACCCCTTAGAGCGCGCGTATAGAAATTTGATCCCATGCTATTCGAGGTTGTGGCCTCCCTGTCTCAAAGTTTTTCTTGTACGTTGTCCAGGGTGATTCCTGGCATCGTGAGGTGAAATGGGTGTGTACTAGTTAAATGTATTTCTACTGAAATACCGTAAACGGAACTAGTCCTTCGTGACTACGGAAATCCTTTGGCCGTGGTCAGTTCATCCAAACTCTGCAGAGTCTCAAATCTTTCAATTATCTTGTACTTTGTTCAAGTACTATATTCATCTTATCTTGTCAGGTATCAGCCTCAGTGACAAAACTCCGATGGGATTTATGTGTGATAAATCCGGTTAAAAGATTATTCTTGTGGATGGACTAATCTTGTTATTTACATTTATTACAAGCCCTGTCTGCGATGTCACTCAGACGTCCGACAGTGGCAGACCTGTTATTTACTTTGTTATAGGCCCTGTCTGTGATGTCGCTCAGACGTCCGACTGTGGTATTTCTTTTAAAGCCCTTTATGTGATGTCGCCCAGACGTCCGACCGTGGCATTTATTTTAAAGCCCTTCATGTGATGTCGCCCAGACGTCCGACTGTGGCATTTCTTTTAAAAGCCCTTTATGTGATGTTGCTCAGATGTCCGACTGTGGCATTTCTTTTAAAGCCCTTTATGTGATGTCGCCCAGATGTCCGACTGTGGCATTTCTTTTAAATCCCTTTATGTGATGTCGCCTAGACGTCCGACTGTGGCATTTCTTTTAAAGCCCTTTATGTGATGTCGCCCAGACGTCCGACTGTGGCATTTCTTTTAAGCCCTTTATGTGGTGTCGCTAAGACGCCCGACTGCGGCATTTCTTTTAAGCCCTTTATGTGGTGTCGCTTAGACGCCTAACTGCGGCATGCATTTTATTTATTTACCTTTCGAGGCGTCGCTCCAGACACCTGATCGGTTTTCAGTTATTTATTTTATTTATCAAGTCCTGCAATATTACCATTGTTATATGAGCATCATCCTTTGTTCATGACGCATTATGCATTCATTGATTATATCTTTTGTCCGAACTGTCTTGCGAGTACTTTCAAGTACTCACCTGGCTTGTTGATTTGGCGAGATGTTGATGAAGGCGATCTCATGGATGAATAGTTTGATAGCGAGTCCGACGCCTAGAGGAGTCCCAGTCAGTCCCGTGTGATCCTGTCTTGGTCATTGTATTATCCGCTTCGGCAACCCCGAATAAATTCATCGAGCCTCACCTCGACGCTCGATGTGCTGCCAGTAGAAGTCAAGTTATCCACCACCACTTTTCCTCGAGCTAGTAGCATGCCACCACACCCCTGTGTCATAACCGCCCATATGTAAGATATTGACGAGTTTGTAAAATTGTTGAGCAGCCTTAGCTCAACCCTGTAATATATTTGATGCTATTGGTTCTCTGTTTATCAAGCTTTTGTCTACCAGAAAGGATGACTTTTCCTATACTGGGTTTAAAAGATCGGTTTTATCAATAAACATTTTATTGAAAAGCCGGTCGTGACACATTGGGCAGACTCACCATGAAATGTCCACACCGTATAATTGGTCGTAAAAGCATTCTTCTGCAGGTGTTTACCCATTTCAGCCTCTGTCCTCTTTTCCCAATTGCCGCATCGGAAACAGGGGCACCAAGTTTTCCTCTGGCCATTTGCAATTGCGGCTTGCACAAACCCCTTGGTTTTTGTGAACCATTCAGTGCTCCATTAGTTCTGACCAGTGTGACCGGTATACATCCACGCACGATCACTCATCTTGACTTTCAGAGCTACTGGACACACAACAATTTTATATATATAATTCACCATGTATATATTCATCAGTTGATCTACTTTGTCAATTTTATTACATCCATGCAACCTACACTCTAATAGGTAATGATAGGTCCTAATCCCACCCGAGTATGTGTAGATTGGGTTCATTTTCCCAAGCTATGCTTCGGATCTGATGCAAAATTTCGGCAGCACCTCCCCGTTGTTCTCCTGATACACGTATCTACAATAAACGGAGAGGATGTGTACCCTGAGAACAACAGGGGAGGCCCTAACGAAATTTATGCGTCGGATCCGGGGCAAAGCATATGGGAAAACGAACCCAATCTACACATACTCGGGCTGTCCATGGATAGCGTTGGACAACTCGAAAGAATCAAGGTTATAAATATGCAAATGCATGCCTATTTATAACTATGATGCTTTCGAACGGGAGACACATATTGGTTGCGCATACTGATGATTCAAGACACATATATAGCTAGCTACCAAATTTCATGTCATTTGTGCAAATAATTAATGGGGAAGAAGGACATGTCATTTGTGCTCACCCACGAACGAAGGGGCAGAGCTCGTCAAACGCACGGCGAGGTCGTCGAACGCCAAACCTCGCAGCGATGAAACAACTGCACATTTAAATCTACCCGATGAACACAATTATATATGATGTTTTTCATAACAAAATCGAAAAATATATGACCTAACTAATAATTCACAAATATATAACCCCGTCGGCCTCTGGAAGGCCAAAGAGCACCTTTTCGGGAGGTTTAGGGGGTCGGGGTGTCATGTCGGTGTCGGGGTGCTGTTTTGGGGTCAGGGTGTCGTGTCGGGGTCGGGGTGTCGGGGTGTGGTGTCGTGGTCTGTGTGTCGGGGTGTGGTGTCGGGGTCGGGGTGTCGGG
>NC_041383.1:804939546-804945404 GCF_002162155.2 Triticum dicoccoides
GGGGGCGGGGGCGGGGGCGGAGGAGGTTGAGGGAGAGAGATGAGTAACGGGCAGGGGAGGGGGCTCGGCCGTTAGTTAGGTTAGTTAGGGTAGCCTTTGCCGTCCGCCCTCCTTTGCCGTCCGCTTTTGTTCATATTTGCCATCTGCGGCGGACGGCAAAGCGGGGGGATGTTAAGTATTTTTTAACCAGCTCCTCAGTGCCCCCTCTCCCTCTTTGCCGTCTGCTAGCGGACGGCAAAGATTCTTTGCCGTCAGCTAGCGGACGGCAAAGAACAGGCTGATGGCAAAGGCTTTCTTTGCCATCAGCCTGTTCTTTGCCGTCTTCTTTCGGGTAGCTGATGGCAAAGAGCTTCTTTACCGTCTGCTAGCTGACGGCAAAGAGCTGGCAGATGGCAAAGTAGCTGACTCCAGTGGTGAATAGAGCAAGTTATAGTGGGTACTCCGGGATCAACAAGTTTCTTAGGTATTCCACCCTTAAAGGTATAGTTGGCAAGCATGGTGGAAATCTCAGCTTCAGGTATTTTCCTCTTATTAGTGATGATATCTTTCATATATTTAGAATAAGTGTTTGTTTTAAGCATATCAGTTAAGCGCTTGCGTAAGAAAATAGGTCTAATTATTTCAGCAAAACGCTCAAAGTCATCATCATCCTTTGTCTTGGATGGTTTAGGAGGAAAGGGCATGGGTTTCTGAACCCATGGTTCTCTTTCTCTACCATGCTTCCTAGCAACAAAATCTGTCTTATCATAACATTGGTTTCTTGATTGTGGGTTATCAAGACGAACAGCAGGTTCAATTTCTATATCATTGTTATTACTAGGTTGAGCATCTACATGAACATCATTATTAGCATTATCATCAGGTTCATGTTCATCTCCGGATTGTGTTTCAGCATCAGAGATAGAAGTATCATTAGGATTCTCAGGTGTTTCTACATTAGGTTCACTAGAAGCATGCAAAGTCCTATCATTTTTCTTTTTCTTCTTCTTAGAAGAACTAGGAGCATCTAGATTATTATTCTGAGAATCTTGTTCAATTCTCTTAGGGTGGCCTTCAGGATACAAAGGTTCCTCAGTCATTCTACCAGTTCTAGTAGCCACTCTAACAGCAAAGTCATGTTTATTATTTAGTACAACTAGCAATTCATTCTGAGCCTTAAGTACTTGCTCATCTTGAGTAGCAACCGTAGAAGCATGTTTACTAGTGAGTTTAAGTTCACCTTTAATTCTAGCCATATAATCATTCAAGTGTCCTATCATATAAGCATTATTCTTTAATTTTCTACTAACATAGTCATTGAAATTTGCTTGTCTATCCATAAAATCATCAAATTCATCTAAGCATGGGCTATGAAATTTAGTAGAGGGAATTTCAACTTTATCATATCTACAGAGAGAATTTACGTTTACTACCTGTGTCGGGTTATCAAGTCAATGCGGTTCTTCAACATGCGGTATATTAAGGCCATGTATTTCTTTAATAGGAGGTAAATTCTTAACGTTTCTTTCATTGATTTCTTTGCCTCTTGCATATCTTCAGGACAGAGAAATAGAACACCTCTCTTCTTCGGAGTAGGTTTAGGAATAGGCTCAGGAGTTGGCTCAATTGGTTCAGGAATTGCCTCAGGAATTGGCTCAGGAAGAGTCCAATTATTTTCATTTGCCAACATATTATTCAATAGTAATTCAGGTTGGTCGACTGTTCTTTCCCTGAAAACTGAACCAGCACAACTATCCAAGTGGTCCTTTGAAGCATCAGTTAGTGCATTATAAAAGATATCAAGTATTTCATTTTTCTTAAGAGGATGATCAGGCAAAGCATTAAGTAATCGGAGAAGCCTCCCCCAAGCTTGTGGGAGACTCTCTTCTTCGATTTGCACAAAGTTATATATTTCCCGCAAGGCAGCTTGTTTCTTATGAGCAGGGAAATATTTAGAAGATAAGTAATAAATCATATCCTAGGGACTACGCACACAACCAAGATCAAGAGAATTAAACCAAGTTTTAGCATCACCCTTTAATGAGAACGGAAATATCTTAAGGATATAATAATAGCGAGACTTCTCATCATTAGTAAACAGGGTGGCTATATCATTTAACTTGGTGAGATGTGCCACAACAATTTCAGATTCAGTGCCATAGAAAGGATCGGATTCAACTAGAGTAATAATCTCAGGATCAACAGAGAATTCATAATCCTTATCGGTAACAAAGATAGGTGAAGTGGCAAAAGCAGGGTCATGTTTCATTCTAGCATTTAGAGTCTTTTATTTCAGCTTAGCTAACAATTTCTTAAGATCTGATCTATCATTGCAAGCAAGAAAATCTCTAGCAGTTTCTTCATCCATAACATAACCCTCAGGAACAATAGACAATTCATAATTAGGAGGAGAACCTTCATCATCACTTTCATCAATAATTTCATTCTCCCTAGCCTTAGTCAGTTGTTCATCAAGAAATTCACCTAATGGCACAGTAGTATAAAGCATAGAAGTAGTTTTATCATAAGTATCATGCATAGCAGAAGTGGCATCATCAATAACATGCGACATATCAGAATACATAGCAGTAGCAGGTTTAGGTGTCGCAAGCTTATTCATAACAGAAGGAGAATCTAGTGCAGAGCTAGATGGCAGTTCCTTACCTCCCCTCGTAGTTGAGGGATAATTGTTAGTTCTTTGATCTTTCAAATTCTTCATAGTGATCAGCAGATATAAATCCCAAGTGACTCAGAGAATAGAGCTATGCTCCCCGGCAACGGCGCCATAAATTAGTCTTGATAACCCACAAGTGTAGGGGACCGCAACAGCTTTCGAGGGTAGAGTATTTAACCCAAATTTAGTGATTCGACACAAGAGGAGCCAAAGAATATTCTTGAGTATTAGCAGTTGAGTTGTCAATTCAACCACACCTGGATAACTTAGTATCTGCAGCAAAGTATTTAGAAGCAAAGTAGTATGATAGTAATGGTAACGATAGCAAAAGTAATATTTTTGGGTTTTGTAGTGATTGTAACAATAGCAACGGAAAAGTAAATAAGCGAAGCACAGTATATGAAAAGCTCGTAGGCATTGGATCAGTGATGGATAATTATGTCGGATGCGATTCCTAATGTAATAGCTATAACATAGGGTGACATAGAACTAGATCCAATTCATCAATGTAATGTAGGCATGTATTCTGAATATAGTCATATGTGCTTATGGAAAATAACTTGCATGAAATCTTTTGTCCTACCCTCCCGTGGCAGCGGGGTCCTAGCGGAAACTAAGGGATATTAAGGCCTCCTATTAATAGAGAACCGGACCAAAGCATTAACACATAGTGAATACATGAGGTCCTCAAACTACGGTCATCACCGAGAAGTATCCCGATTGTTGTCACTTCGGGGTTGTCGGATCATAACACATAATAGGTGACTATAGACTTGCAAGATAGGATCAAGAACACACATTTATTCATGAAAACATAATAGGTTCAGATCTGAAATCATGGCACTCGGGCCCTAGTGACAAGCATTAAGCATAGCAAAGTCATAGCAACATCAATCTTAGAACATAGTGGATACTAGGGATCAAACCCTAACAAAACTAACTTGATTACATGATAAATCTCATCCAACCCGTCACCTTCCAGCAAGCCTACGAAGGAATTACTCACGCACGACGGTGAGCATCATGAAATTGCTGATGGAGGATGGTTGATGATGACGATGGCGACAAATCCCCCTCTCCGGAGCCCCGAACGGACTCTAGATCAGCCCTCCCGAGAGAGATTAGGGCTTGGCTGCGGCTCCGTATCGTAAAACGCGATGAAACTTCCTCCCTGATTTTTTTTCTCCGCGAAACAGAAAATATGTAGTTGGAGTTCTGGTCAGCCGAGCTACAGGGGGCCCACGAGACAGGGGGGTGCGCCCAGAGGGGGTGGTTGCGGCCCCCACCCTCGGGGACAGAGTGTGGGCCCCCTGGTCTTCATCTTTTGCCAGTATTTTTTATATTTTCTGAAACTTGTCTCCGAGGATTTTCAGGTCATTCCGAGAACTTTTGTTTTCTACACATAAAACAACATCATGGCAGTTCTGCTGAAAACAACGTTAGTCCGGGTTAGTTTCATTCAAATCATGAAAGTTAGAGTCCAAAACAAGGGCAAAAGTGTTTGGAAAAGTAGATACATTGGAGACGTATCAACCGCCTCATAGCTACGTCTGCATGCCTTTTGGTCTGGCGGGCGTAGCTGAGGCATTCCTGTGCTGCATGAGGGACACTCAAACAGCCTACAAGGCCAGGCACCAGGCGTGCCTGGCAGAGAGGGAGGAGCACCCCCTCCGAGTCTCCTAAGGCTCATCGCCGAAGCGGATCATGAGGAACGGCTTCGGCGGCACGCATTTTTTGGCTACTTCAACAATTCTTCAGCGACGGTACTAGGTGACATCTCTCTAGCTTGTTCAGTTTGGGGGCGCCCCTCAGGATGCATTATCCCCAGGCCGTGTGGGTCCGTCCCTACAACATGTATCCCTTCCGCATTTATCAAAACCAGTTACAATCCCTTGCAAGTTACTATTGAATTATTGACTGCCTGGCCGGCCCTTCGTTGCTAAGAGCGTCTCGCTCCCTCGCAACCCCTCACGTGACCGCCTCATGATTAAGAACTGGTACGGCGTCTGTGCTCGGATCCGTCCCTGCAGCGTCGCTAAATCCAAGTAGCTGAGCTCTGGCTCACGGGCTAGCTCCTGTGTACGTCACCTCCCATGGCTCTTGGTGCCTTATTCTCACATGAGATAATTGCGGGTGGATGAGTGAGGGCGCGTGACCTGGTTCCACCGTGGCCATGGGAACCGCGCACTGGTTGTTTTTCTTCAGGATCATTGCATGAGAAGAAGAAAACAAAAGAAAATAAATAATGCAGAAAACAAAAGAAAAAACTAAAAGAAAAAAGAATTAAAAAATAAAGCAAAAAACAAAAGAAAATAAATAATGCAGAAAACAAAAAAAAATCTGGGAAAAAATATCAACAATAAGTATTTTGTTGTAAGTAGAAACAAAATAAAATAAATAAAGCACGAAACAAAACAAAAAAACAAAAAAAGTGTTTTCAAATTTGAGAACTAATGGCACTAACAGAAAGTTTAAAATTGTTCTAAAACTAAAAGCAAAAAGAATTAAAAAATAAAGGAAAAAAACAAAAGAAAATAAATAATGCAGAAAACAAAACAAAAAATCTGGGAAAAAAATAAAAATAGCAACATTAAGTAAAGGAAAAAAAGTGCCTCCTACTGGGCACCCACGGCGTGAATATGACTAGAAACCCACCATGGGCCAGGATTCAGGCCCGCAGGTGGCCCAGTAGGCCCAACAGGCAACGCGGTAGTAAGTAGGCCCGTAAGCCTGCAGTGGAGAGAAGCTCGAGAGGGGTGCGGCAGTGGGGCTTATAAACCACTGCGCGCCCCTCTCAGCTAGCGAGGTGGGACTAAACTTTTGTACGCACCATGCCAGCACACGACCATTGGTCCCGGTTCATGGCTCCAACCGGGACCAATGCCCACCCTTTAGTCCCGGTTGGTGGCACCAACCGGGACGAAAGCCCTCTTCTTCCCACCCTTTGGGCTGCTGAAAATAGGCCTTTGGTCCCGGTTGGTGGTACCAACCGGGACCAAAGGGGGTCATTGGTCCCGGTTGGAGCCACGAACCGGGACCAATGTCTTTGCTATATAACGAAAATTTCAGAACCGCATCCCCACTTTGATCTCTCCTTCCTCCTCGATCTCCCGACTCCGCGCGCCGTCGCCGCCCTGCCCCGACGCCGTCGCTGCCCCGCCCCGCCCCGACGTCGTCACCGCCCCGCCCCGACGCCATCGCCGCC
>NC_041383.1:804945960-804966617 GCF_002162155.2 Triticum dicoccoides
GTCGCCGCCCCGTCCTGCGCCGTCGCCCGTCACCGCCCCCGCCACGCGCCGTCGCTGTCCCCCTCGGCACCCCGCCCCGTACGTCGCCGCCCCATACGCCCCCGGCCCGTCGTCGACGCCGGCCCCGTGTATTCTCCTCTGTTAGATAAATTATATTGAAAAATTAGATATTAATGTCAAATGTTAGATGAATTAGCTAGATATTAATTAATGCTAATTAGATGAGTTAGATAAATTAGATAGAAAATTAATTTAGATTGTGTAATTAATTTGTTCATATTGTGTTTGATTTTTTTTCTATTAATAGATTTTTTTGTTAGATTCTTTATTATTTTTGTTAGATTTTGTTAGATTTTTTTAGATTTTTTTGTAGGTCATAGATTTTTTTGTTGGATGTGTAGTAATTTAGATGTGTAGTTGATAGATTGTCGGTTCATAGAATCTTTATGATTTTTTTCTGTTGTAATTTTGTTTATAGAATTTTAATGATTTTTTTTGTTCATAGTACGTATTTAGAAAAATGAAAAAAATAAGAAGAGAAAGTGTTTAATATAATTAGTTAGAAAAATACTAGTTTATTTTTAGTAATTCTACTTTATTTTATTTATAGTAAGTGCTTCATATATAGTTGAACTAGCTAGTTGATTTAAGAAACTACTTTATTTTACTATATATAGAAGTAGTTTGTTTTTAGTAAGTACTACTTTATTTATTTATAGTAAGGGTTTAGTAGTTGAACTAGCTAGTTGATTTAATTAATAAAAATACTTTATTTAACTATATATAGAAGTAGTTCCCGCATCGACGTCGGCGATGCCTATCCCGCATCCTCGTCGTCGTCGACTCGGCGGTGGAGGCTTGCTAGATCAGGGCCATGTTCGTGACTGGGCTCTGCCAGGCTGGTATTGGGAGGTGCTATCTTCCGGGGGACGTAGGTTGGTGAGGAGGCAGCCCATTGTTGACCCGATCCTTGTTTGGTGGCGGTCGCGTCCAGTGACGGTGCCGAGGCTTCCGGACACCGCGGAGGTGGTACGTCACCGTGTCAGCGAGGAGGACGAGCACGTCCGTCGCTACATGGTTGCATTGGAGGGCAGGTTCGACAATACCTGGCAGGTTCTCCAGGGATCTCACTGGAGCTATGATCCTGTGGTGGTTCCTTATCTTTGGGTGTCCACCGCCCGCGTCGATACCCGTCGGGCGCTACGGTTCTAGTTGTATTAGTGATGCTATATTAGTGATAATATTCGACGATGTACGGACACCAAGAGATGATGTACTTTTGCTTATAATTATTGAATGCATGCTAATTTGAATACTACTTTATTTTATGATTTGGTTTTGCTTATTTTATGATTTGGTTTTGCTTACTGAATGCTCATATTGGATAAGTTCTCCTTCATTCCCGTGTGCTAGACAATTTGATGTAATAATGCACTCGGGAATGAAAGGAGGAGCTACGAACATCACCGATAGTCAACCCGTGACTAATAATCTAGTTTAATATTTGAATTATGAACATAGGCCGGAAATGTCGTACTCGGACGACAAAACCGCCCGGGGTAGTGCGACTGGTGCCAGGACGACCGAGGTATCTACGACAGGTTCATTGAGCTGGATGAAGATCATCGCTTCAGCATTAATTTCGAGGAGACCTTCGATGTTCATACCGTACGCAACCGATGATTACGTATCTGCAACATTTTTTCGTAATTACTCATGACTTCAACTATTTTATGTTGGGGAACGTAGTAATTTCAAAAAAATTCCTACGTACACGCAAGATCATGGTGATGACATAGCAACGAGAGGGGAGAGTGCTGTCCATGTACCCTCGTAGACCGTAAGCGGAAGCGTTATGACAACGCGGTTGATGTAGTCGTACGTCTTCACGATCCGACCGATCCAAGCACCGAACGTACGGCACCTCCGAGTTCAGCACACATTCAGCTCGATGACGATCCCCGGGCTCCGATCCAGCAAAGCTTCGGGGATGAGTTCCGTCAGCACGACGGTGTGGTGACGATGATGATGTTCTACCGGCGCAGGGCTTCCCCTAAACTCCGCGACGATATGACCGAGGTGGAATATGGTGGAGGGGGGCACCGCACACGGCTAAGGAACAATACGTAGATCAACTTGTGTCTCCTGGGGTGCCCCCCTGCCCCCGTATATAAAGGAGGGAGGGGGAGGCCGGCCGGCCCTTGTGGGCGCGCCAAGGAGGAGGAGTCCTCCTCCTAGTAGGAGTAGGACTCCCCTTTTCCTACTCCTACTAGGAGGGGGAAGGAAGGGGAAGAGGGGGGAAGGAAAGAGGGGGGCGCCGCCCCCCTCCTAGTCCAATTCGGACAAGAGGGAGAGGGGGCGCGCGTCCCACCCTGGCCTCCCTTCTCTCTTTCCACCAAGGCCCATGTGGCCCATTATCTCTCCTCGGGGGGTTCCGGTAACCCTCCGGCACTCCGGTTTTCTCCGACAACGTCCGGAACACTTCCGGTGTCCGAATATAGTCGTCCAATATATAAATCTTTATGTCTCGGCCATTTCGAGACTCCTCGTCATGTCCGTGATCACATCCGGGACTCCGAACAAACTTCGATACATCAAAACTTATAAACTCATAATAAAACTGTCATCGTAACGTTAAGCATGCGGACCCTACGGGTTCGAGAACTATATAGACATGACCTAGAACTATTCTCGGAAAATAAACAATAGCGGAACCTGGATGCCCATATTGGTTCCTACATATTCTACGAAGATCTTTATCGGTCAAACCGCATAACAACATACGTTGTTCCCTTTGTCATCGGTATGTTACTTGCCCGAGATTTGATCGTCGGTATGCAATACCTAGTTCAATCTCGTTACCGGCAAGTATCTTTACTCGTTACGTAATGCATCATCCTGTAACCAACTCATTGGTCACATTGCTTGCAAGGCTTATAGTGATGTGCATTAACGAGAGGGCCGAGAGATACCTCTCCGACAATCGGAGTGACAAAACCTAATCTCGAAATACACCAACTCAACATGTACCTTCGGAGACACCTGTAGTACTCCTTTATAATCACCTAGTTACGTTGTGACGTTTGGTGGTACCCAAAGTGTTCCTCCGGTAAACGGGAGTTGCATAATCTCATAGTTACAGGGACATGTATAAGTCATGAAGAAAGCAATAGCAATATACTAAACGATCAAGTGCTAGGCTAACGGAATGGGTCATGTCAATCACATCATTCTCCTAATGATGTGATCCCATTAATCAAATGACAACACATCTCTATGGTTAGGAAACATAACCATCTTTGATTAATGAGCTAGTCAAGTAGAGGCATACTAGTGACTATATGTTTGTCTATGTATTCACACATGTATCATGTTTCCGGTTAATACAATTCTAGCATGAATAATAAACATTTATCATGATATGAGGAAATAAATAATAACTTTATTATTGCCTCTAGGGCATATTTCCTTCAGTCTCCCACTTGCACTAGAGTTAATAATCTAGATTACATAGTAATGATTCTAACACCCATGGAGTCTTGGTGCTGATCATGTTTTGCTCGTGAGAGAGGCTTAGTCAATGGGTCTGCAACATTCAGATCCGTATGTATCTTGCAAATTTCTATGTCTCCCACTTGGACTTGGTCCCGGATGGAATTGAAGCGTCTCTTGATGTGCTTGGTCCTCTTGTGAAATTTGGATTCCTTTGCCAAAGCAATTGCACCAGTATTGTCACAGAAGATCTTCATTGGTCCCGATGCACTAGGTATGACACCTAGATCGGTAATGAACTCCTTCATCCAGACTCCTTCATTTGCTGCTTCCGAAGCAACTATGTACTCAGCTTCACCTGTAGATCCCGCCATGACGCTTTGTTTAGAACTGCACCAACTTACAGCTCCACCTTTTAATAAAAACACGTATCCGGTTTGCGATTTAGAATCGTCCGGATCAGTGTCACAGCTTGCATCGACGTAACCATTTATGACTAGCTCTTTGTCACCTCCATATACGAGAAACATATCCTTAGTCCTTTTCAGGTATTTCAGGATGTTCTTGACCGCTGTCCAGTGATCCACTCCTGGATTACTTTGGTACCTCCCTGCCAAACTTATTGCTAAGCATACGTCAGGTCTGGTACACAGCATTGCATACATGATAGAGCCTATGGCTGAAGCATAGGGAACATCTTTCATTTTCTCTCTATCTTCTGCTGTGGTCAGGCATTGAGTTTGACTCAACTTCACACCTTGAAGCACGGGCAAGAACCCTTTCTTTGCCTGATCCATTTTGAACTTTTTCAAAATTTTATCAAGGTATGTGCTTTGTGAAAGTCCTATTAAGCGTCTTGATCTATCTCTATAGATCTTGATGCCCAATATGTAAGCAGCTTCACCTAGATCTTTCATTGAAAAACTTTTATTCAAGTATCCCTTTATGCTATCCAGAAATTCTATATCATTTCCAATTAATAATATGTCATCTACATATAATATCAGAAATGCTACAGAGCTCCCACTCACTGTCTTGTAAATACAGGCTTCTCCAAAAGTCTGTATAAAACCATATGCTTTGATCACACTATCAAAGCGTTTATTACAACTCCGAGATGCTTGCACCAGTCCGTAAATGGATCACTGGAGCTTGCATACTTTGTTAGCACCTTTTGGATCAACAAAACCTTCTGGCTGAATCATATACAACTCTTCTTCCAGAAATCCATTCAAGAATGCAGTTTTGACATCCATTTGCCAGATTTCATAATCATGAAATGCAGCAATGGCTAACATGATTCGGACAGACTTAAGCATCGCTACGGGTGAGAAAGTCTCATCGTAGTCAACCCCTTGAACTTGTCGAAAACCTTTTGTGACAAGTCGAGCTTTATAGACAGTTACATTACCATCAGCGTCAGTCTTCTTCTTAAAGATCCATTTGTTCTCAATGGCCTGCCGATCATCGGGCAAGTCAACCAAAGTCCATACTTTGTTCTCATACATGGATCCCATCTCAGATTTCATGGCCTCTAGCCATTTTGCGGAATCTGGGCTCATCATCGCTTCCTCATAGTTCGTAGGTTCGTCATGGTCAAGTAACATGACTTCCAGAATAGGATTACCGTACCACTCTGGTGCGGATCTTACTCTGGTAGACCTTCGAAGTTTAGTAAAAACTTGATCTGAAGTTTCATGATCAATATCATTAGCTTCCTCACTAATTGGTGTAGGTGTCACAGGAACCGATTCATGTGATGAACTACTTTCCAATAAGGGAGCAGGTACAGTTACCTCATCAAGTTCTACTTTCCTCCCACTCACTTCTTCCGAGAGAAACTCCTTCTCTAGAAAGGATCCATTCTTAGCAACGAATGTCTTGCCTTCGGATCTATGATAGAAGGTATACCCAACTGTTTCTTTTGGGTATCCTATGAAGACACATTTCTCCGATTTAGGTTCGAGCTTATCTGGTTGAAGTTTCTTCACATAAGCATCGCAACCCCAAACTTTCAGAAACGACAACTTTGGTTTCTTGCCAAACCACAGTTCATAAGGCGTCGTCTCAACGGATTTTGATGGTGCCCTATTTAACGTGAATGCGGCCGTCTCTAAAGAATAACCCCAGAACAATAGCGGTAAATCAGTAAGAGACATCATAGATCACACCATATCTAGTAAAGTACGATTACGACGTTCGGACACACCATTTCGTTGTGGTGTTCTGGGTGGCGTGAGCTGCGAAACTATTCCGTATTGTTTCAAATGTAAACCAAACTCGTAACTCAAATATTCTCCTCCACGATCAGATCGTAGGAATTTTATTTTCTTGTTACGATGATTTTCCACTTCACTCTGAAATTCTTTGAACTTTTCAAATGTTTCAGACTTGTGTTTCATTAAGTAGATATACCCATATCTGCTTAAATCATCTGTGAAGGTGAGAAAATAACGATATCCGCCACGAGCTTCAACATTCATCGGACCGCATACATCTGTATGTATGATTTCCAACAAATCTGTTGCTCTCTCCATAGTACCGGAGAACGGTGTTTTAGTCATCTTGCCCATGAGGCACGGTTCGCAAGTACCAAGTGATTCATAATCAAGTTTCTTGATGCGCTTTACACCGATATGACCTAAACGGCAGTGCCACAAATAAGTTGCATTATCATTATTAACTCTGCATCTTTTGGCTTTGACATTATGAATATGTGTATCACTACTATCGAGATTCAACAAAAATAGACCACTCTTCAAGGGTGCATGACCATAAAAGATATTACTCATATAAATAGAACAACCATTATTCTCTGATTTAAATGAATAACCGTCTCGCATCAAACAAGATCCAGATATAATGTTCATGCTCAACGCTGGCACGAAATAACAATTACTCAGGTCTAAAACTAACCCCGAAGGTTGATGTAGAGGTAGCGTGCCGACCGCGATCACATAGACTTTGGAACCGTTTCCCACGCGCATCGTCACCTCATCCTTGGCCAGTGCTCGCTTATTCCGTAGTCCCTGTTTAGAGTTGCAAATGTTAGCAACAGAACCAGTATCAAATACCCAGGTGCTACTGCAAGCTCTAGTAAGGTACACATCAATAACATGTATATCACATATACCTTTGTTCACCTTGCCATCCTTCTTATCCGCCAAATACTTGGGGCAGTTCCGCTTCCAGTGTCCAGTCTGCTTGCAGTAGAAGCACTCAGTTTCAGGCTTAGGTCCAGACTTGGGTTTCTTCTCTTGAGCAGCAACTTGCTTGCTGTTCTTCTTGAAGTTCCCCTTCTTCTTCCCTTTGCCCTTTTTCTTGAAACTAGTGGTCTTGTTAACCATCAACACTTGATGCTCCTTCTTGATTTCTACTTCCGCAGCTTTTAGCATTGCGAAGAGCTCGGGAATTGTCTTGTTCATCCCTTGCATATTATAGTTCATCACGAAGCTCTTGTAGCTTGGTGGCAGTAATTGGAGAATTCTGTCAATGACACTATCATCAGGAAGATTAACTCCCACTTGAATCAAGTGATTATTATACCCAGACATTTTGAGTATGTGTTCACTGACAGAACTATTCTCCTCCATCTTGCAGCTATAGAACTTATTGGAGACTTCATATCTCTCGATCCGGGCATTTGCTTGAAATATTAACTTCAACTCCTGGAACATCTCATATGCTCCATGACGTTCAAAACGTCGTTGATGACCCGGTTCTAAGTCGTAAAGCATGGCACACTGAACTATCGAGTAGTCATCAGCTTTGCTCTGCCAGACGTTCTTAACATCGTCAGTTGCATTAGCAGCAGGCCTGGCACCCAGTGGTGCTTCCAGGACGTAATTCTTCTGTGCAGCAATGAGGATAATCCTCAAGTTACGGACCCAGTCTGTGTAATTGCTACCATCATCTTTCAACTTTGCTTTCTCAAGGAACGCATTAAAAGTCAACGGAACAACAGCACAAGCCATCTATCTACAACAATCATAGATAAGCAAAATACTATCAGGTACTAAGTTTATGAAAAATTTAAGTTCAATTAATCATATTACTTAAGAACTCCCACTTAGACAGACATCTCTCTAGTCATCTAAGTGATCACGTGAACCAAATCAACTAAACCATAACCGATCATCACGTGAGATGGAGTAGTTTTCAATGGTGAACATCACTATGTTAATCATATCTACTATATGATTCACGCTCGACCTTTCGGTCTCCGTGTTCCGAGGCCATATCTGCATATGCTAGGCTCGTCAAGTTTAACCTGAGTATTCTGCGTGTGCAAAACTGGCTTGCACCCGTTGTTGATGGACGTAGAGCTTATCACACCCGATCATCACGTGGTGTCTGGGCATGATGAACTTTGGAAATGGTGCATACTCAGGAGAACACTTCTTGATAATTTTAGTGAGAGATCATCTTAAAATGCTACCGTCAATCAAAGCAAGATAAGATGCATAAAGTATTAACATCACATGCAATCAATATAAGTGATATGATATGGCCATCATCATCTTGTGCTTGTGATCTCCATCTCCGAAGCACCGTCGTGATCACCAACGTCACCGGCGCGACACCTTGATCTTCATCGTAGCATCGTTGTCGTTTACGCCATCTATTGCTTCTACGACTATCGCTACCGCTTAGTGATAAAGTAAAGCAATTACAGGGCGTTTGCATTCCATACAATAAAGCGACAACCATATGGCTCCTGCCAGTTGCCAATACCTTCGGTTACAAAACATGATCATATCATACAATAAAATATAGCATCACATCTTGACCATATCACATCACAACATGCCCTGCAAAAACAAGTTAGATGTCCTCTACTTTGTTGTTGCAAGTTTTACGTGGCTGCTACGGGCTTAGCAAGAACCGTTCTTACCTACGCATCAAAACGACAACGATAGTTCGTCAAGTTAGTGCTGTTTTAACCTTCGCAAGGACCGGGCGTAGCCACACTCGATTCAGCTAAAGTGAGAGAGACAGACACCCGCCGGCCACCTTTAAGCACGAGTGCTCGTAACGGTGAAACCAGTCTCGCGTAAGAGTACGCGTAATGTCCGTCCGGGCCGCTTCATCTCACAATACCGCCGAACCAAAGTATGACATGCTGGTAAGCAGTATGACTTGTATCGCCCACAACTCACTTGTGTTCTACTCGTGCATATGACATCTACGCATAAAACCAGGCTCTGATACCACTGTTGGGGAACGTAGTAATTTCAAAAAAATTCCTACGTACACGCAAGATCATGGTGATGACATAGCAACAAGAGGGGAGAGTGTTTTCCACGTACCCTCGTAGACCGTAAGCGGAAGCGTTATGACAACGCGGTTGATGTAGTCGTACGTCTTCACGATCCGACCGATCCAATCACCGAACGTACGGCACCTCCGAGTTCAGCACACGTTCAGCTCGATGACGATCCCCGGGCTCCGATCCAGCAAAACCTCAGGGATGAGTTCCGTCAGCATGATGGCGTGGTGATGATGATGATGTTCTACCAGCGCAGGGCTTCGCCTAAACTCCGTGACGATATGACCGAGGTGGAATATGGTGGAGGGGGGCACCGCACACGGCTAAGGAACAATCCGTAGATCAACTTGTGTCTCCTGGGGTGCCCCGCTGCCCCCGTATATAAAGGAGGGAGGGGGGAGGCCGGCCGGCCCTTGTGGGCGCGCCAAGGAGGAGGAGTACTCCTCCTAGTAGGAGTTGGACTCCCCTGTTCCTACTCCTACTAGGAGGGGGGAGGATGGGGAAGAGGGGGAAAGGAAAGAGGGGGGCACCGCCTCCCCTCCTAGTCCAATTCGGACCAGAGGGAGAGGGGGCGTGCGGCCCACACTGGCCGCCCCTCTCTCTTTCCACCAAGGCCCATGTGGCCCATTATCTCTCCCTGGGGGGTTCCGGTAACCCTCCGGCACTCCGGTTTTCTCCGACAATGTCCGGAACACTTCCGGTGTCCGAATATAGTCGTCCAATATATCAATCTTTATGTCTCGACCATTTCGAGACTCCTCGTCATGTCCGTGATCACATCCGGGACTCCGAACAAACTTCTGTACATCAAAACTTATAAACTCATAATAAAACTGTCATCGTAACGTTAAGCGTGCGGACCCTATGGGTTCGAGAACTATGTAGACATGACCTAGAACTATTCTCGGTCAATAACCAATAGCGGAACCTGGATGCCCATATTGGTTCCTACATATTCTACGAAGATCTTTATTGGTCAAACCGCATAACAACATACGTTGTTCCCTTTGTCATCGGTATGTTACTTGCCCGAGATTTGATCATCGGTATCCAATACCTAGTTCAATCTCGTTACCGGCAAGTCTCTTTACTCGTTACGTAATGCATCATCCCGTAACCAACTCATTGGTCACATTGCTTGCAAGGCTTATAGTGATGTGCATTACCGAGAGGGCCCAGAGATACCTCTCCGACAATCGGAGTGACAAAACCTAATCTCGAAATACGCCAACTCAACATGTACCTTCGGAGACACCTGTAGTACTCCTTTATAATCACCTAGTTACATTGTGACGTTTGGTAGTACCTAAAGTGTTCCTCCGGTAAACGGGAGTTACGTAATCTCATAGTTACAGGAACATGTATAAGTCATGAAGAAAGCAATAGAAATATACTAAATGATCAAGTGCTAGGCTAACGGAATGGGTCATGTCAATAACATCATTCTCCTAATGATGTGATCCCATTAATCAAATGACAACACATGTCTATGGTTAGGAAACATAACCATCTTTGATTAATGAGCTAGTCAAGTAGAGGCATACTAGTGACTATATGTTTGTCTATGTATTCACACATGTATCATGTTTCCGGTTAATACATTTCTAGCATGAATAATAAACATTTATCATGATATGAGGAAATAAATAATAACTTTATTATTGCCTCTAGGGCATATTTCCTTCATTTTAATCATGACAATGTTTTTCATCTTTTCCAATTCAACTAGCTTATCCCATGCTTTGCAAGACGCTATGTCTTGGAGAGGATGGGTTTTGAAGACCATGAAAGTTTCAAAACCAAAAAAATTATCCTAAGTACCCATCATGGTGTGGATTTTCAAGTAAAGCTATACAATGCTCAGAGTGTAACCCACTTTGGTTGCAAAAATTGGGAAGCACTTTGCAAGATGTATGGTTTTGATGAGGGTATGCTTCTTACCATGGATCTTGGTGATCCTACAATCGAGCAAGAGAGACCTACGATTTTCGTCCTTGTGGATACACCTCCAATTCTTCCCCCATGTGAGCTTAACATAGTTATTAAGTAATTTATATTGTTTATTTCATAATAGTTGACAACGTATTCTCCATTGACAGCTTATTTTCATTCTTCAAAGAATGTGCGGAAGATGGTAGACAGAACCTACTACACCGAAGGCTCCGAACTAACTTATCAGGAGAAAAATCATCTGGTCGCATTTTGTACTCATCTTGAGAATTACAATGTCTACTATCGAACTCCTCAACATTATGGTCAAACGTAGAACTAGTGCACGTGTTGAACTACGGTAACTACCATGGAGATACCCTGGTAAGATTTTTTACTATTACGACATCCGTGCATCTTTTTGCACACTTCTAAAACTAGTACATCATATCATTGCTAACTACGAAGTTATTACAAAGTTTTTCAATAGATAATCCCGAATGATTGTGTGCCTCATATGATGTATACACACGGTAGCCTTCATGTTTTGAACATACAACCAGGTCTTCCTACGAATTTGAACTGTCCATACCGGGTTTCTAAAAGAAGTGGAGACATGACAATCAAAGAATGGAAAAAATGTATGGACAGTCGTAAGGAGCTTCTTGGAAGCAACATTCAGTGAAGGGAAAAAATTGGAGACAGGATGATCGCCATTCTTCATAATGGAGAGTCAGGGTCTATATTTTTTTATGCTATTTTACCTTAAGGGTGTTTAGGTCCTACCTGATACTGATGATCATGTGTTAAGAACAATTATGTAGGGTCGGGTTCGATGACTATGAGGATGATGATCGTATGACTTATTATTAATAACGAGTAGAAGTTGTATGATGATGCATGATTAGTAGGACGAGTACTTGTTATTATATATGCTGATGTATGCGAGCATGCATGAGTTATTATATCAGCGGGTAAAATGAACATATATAGCAGCAGCGTTGGTAAACCAAGGACGAAGATATAAGAGAGGACACTTCTCTCTGTTAGCTAGCTAATATAACAACCTAAAAATAACCCCCCAAACCTCTAAAGCAGCCACTTTCCAAAAAAACATGGACTTTTGGTCCCAGTTGGTGCCACCAACCGGGACCAAAGGCCCCCTGACTGGGCTCGGCGCAGAGAGCCACGTGGAGGTACATTAGTCCCGGTTCTTCTTTGAACCGGGACTAATGGGTGGAGGTATTAGTAACGGCCCATTAGTCCCGGTTCATGAACCGGGACTAAAGGCCCTCACGAACCGGGACTATTAGGTGTTTTTCTACTAGTGAGATGTCATCCACTCATTGGACAGAAGGCGCCTATGATATGTCGACACGTGGCATGGCCCATCAAGTTTAAATGGGCCGGCCCAACTAAAGGCCCACAAGATTTTGCGGACCATAATGGGCCGGCCCAGCAAAAGGCCCATGAGATTTTGCGGACCATAATGGGCTGGCCCAGCTAAAGGCCCACAAGATTTCGCGGGCCATAATGGGCCGACCCAGGTAAAGGCCCACAAGTGTTTTGTGTGCCATAATGGGCCGGCCCAGGTAAAGGCCCACAAAATTCTTGCGGAACATAATGGCCCGGCCGAGCTAAAAGGCCCACGAGATTTCGCCGACACTTATGGGCCGACCCAGCTGTAGGCCCACAAGATTTTGAGGACCCTAGTAGGTCGGCCCATTAACTGGCTGCCATGTTTTGGGCCAAATGCCGGCCCATATTTGATCCAGTCCATTAATGGCCTGCCACGTTCCGGGCCTAATAATGGCCCATATGAGATCTGGCCCGTTAAAAGCCTCCCACGTTCTGGGACAAATCACGGCCCAGATCAGGTCCGGCCCGTTAACTGGACGCTATGCTTTTGGGCCCACTTGCCAAAGGCCCATTTCGTAATTTGGCTGGATATTAGTTTTGGCCTGTTAAGAGCCCGTTTAACATTTCGGCGCTATATTAATTTCGGCCTGTTAAAAGCCCGTCATATAGTTGGGCCTAACTATGGCCCGGTTTGCATCCGACCTGATCACAGCCGATATCTGATTGGGCCAAACAAGGACCGAGACAATTTTGGCCTATTAAAAGCCCGTGAATTGATTCGCACAATCATGGGCCGGGGTCCATTTCGGGCTGCTACCGGCCCGTGAGCTGTTCGGCACGTTTCAGGCCCAACCTACTTCTCAGCCTCCTAAAAGCCCATTGAGTTTTCTTGCGAAAAGAGGGCCGGGGGTTACTCGGCCTATTAAAGGCCCGAATCTACTAGTGGGCCAGTTTGACGGGGCCCATGATGCAGATCATACATCGTGATTGCATGACGGCCCGATTATGTACCGTAATTTTACGGTTTTTCCAGTTTACTACGAAGACATGATATATATACAGTAAAATAACTGCAGCCTAGTGAATAAGAAAAAACCTAGACTACACAATAAAGAAATTACGACATATTACATCCACTGGGCATGAAAGCTTGCCACTATGATAATAAAATACAAGAAGACGTCAGCTTACATACACTGGGCATCAAAGATCGCCACCAGTGCAAATAAACACGCCGACAAAATAATATACAAAACCGACAACACTTCAATAGAGTTCAAGAAAGGTTAGCCATGCCGGCAAGCTGCAGTGCAAGCACTTGAGCAAGATGATGAGACTGCGCTTGTTCAACACTTATATCTTCCTCACTCTGAAAGATAAACAAGCAGACAGATGACAGGTTTTGCACATAAAAGTATCAGTGATGACAATTCATCACATTTCTTACTAATGAATAAAGTGACACAGTTTAAAAATGCATTAACACTATATGGTATTGTTCAGGTCAAGACATGGCAGGAAATGGCATTGTGAAGGAGTTGGCAGCTTCACGACACCACTAGATTACAGATCAAGAACTCATAAGTATCAATGGGTAGTGTGCTATCAATTTATCCCATTTCAGATTGGCAAAAAAAGAGATGATTTAAATAATAGTAGAATGATATGACATTTTTCATAGTTAAGACATTGCAGAATATGACATTGTGCTGTAGTGGGTAGGTTCACCACACCACTGGATTGTGGATGAAGAACAGAAGCATACATGCAGTGCAAAGAAGATCACTTGCTCTGTATAGTTTAATTTACATGGTATGAAGAAGGAACTTGGTTGTACAACTGAAAACTTAAATTGAGAAGGACAAACTTTTGTTTATGAACTACATAATAAACTTTAAACATGCAATTTGATGCAAACACAAAAAATAAACAGCTGTTGCAGTCATGCCTAACCAAACATACACAACAAAGTTTGAAGGCTTGAGAAGGACAAACTTACATTACTGGTGAAGACAGGCTCTATAAAGCCCTTGTCCATGCTGATGGGGGGTCAATTCAAGAAGTTTACCACATAATATTCTTCATAAGCATTGCCTTTATTCTACATTTTGTTAAGAGTATATATAGATGTGATAATATACGAAAAAATGGAGAATATTTAAGATAAGATGAAGAGTGATGCTACATAACCAAGTAGCATAAATGTATGTGCAGCGATACAAGCAAAAGGCACAGCCAAGAGCAATGCACAGCTAAACTTCTTCAGTACCAACCTTATGGTAAGAGTAAATATATATCTGATGTGTAGAAAATGGAGGGCAAAGGAAAATAAGCTGCAGATTGATGGTACATGAACAACTACCTGTCAATATAAGTACACTGATAAAGGACAACATGTACTTACAAGAACAATGCAGAGCTAAAAAAATTAATTGGCATTGGATATATTCTACACTAATGTAACCATTCATACAGATCAGATAATTTGGAGCGAACAATTGATAAGCAAGCTATCATGCATACTGCTGTCACATAATAGACCAGGTATGTATGCAAGTACAATGATACATGACAACATGTACTAACAAGAGAAAAGCAGCGGGAAGCATATTTGCGATATCCTGTCGTTCTTTTCGAACCGAAATTCTTCTTCGAGCAGATTTCATGCAAAAAAGATCCGTAAGGCACATGCGGAAAAGTAGAAGTTCAAATTGTCATGTGATTTCATAGACAGTACCTCATCCTGGGAACGAGACCAGTGCATAAGAAGGTTTTTCCATTCAACGTCTTCTAAATTTAGCACAGGAGACTTCACCGGAAATTCGTTTATAGACTTGCCATCAAAGTGTGATTTCCTCAGGTAAGACCAATACTGCTGCAATGCTTCCTTGAAAAGCACAAGCAAGCTTTGCTCGTCATGACTATCCAGATTGACCCTCGCCTAGTTACACCAATGTAATGTAAATCATTGATGTGTTCGATCAACAGACAACAGGAAAATAATAACCATGAATAATAACACTTACACGTAAGTTGGACAGGAAGATGTGAAAATGGTGTTTGTCTTCACTATAATCTTCCCATGATGGGAATATATGCACGTAGTCCCTAACAACATTGAAAGCGTTGTCTTTTAAACTGGGAATAAATGGAATGGGGTTCCAATCTGCAGGAATTGGCCGTCTCTGCAGTTGGGATAGGTCTTCGGCCAGTGGACTTGCTGTACTTTTTGCTGGAGTGGGATTTTTCTGTGGTACGGCTGGTGCTATGGCAAATGAAATCGGTATACCTTTTGATGGAGTGCACGTCCTGTGTGGTGGAACTAGTGGTGTGGACAGTGAAGTATGGGTACAGTCTGCTGGAGTTGGTCCTATGTTTTGTGTCACTGGTTGTACAACCAATATAAGTGGGGCGATGTCTGATTTCTCCGGCACCACCACGTTTTTCAAGGACTTTGTCGATGCTCCTTTGGGTTCGGCAATCGCCCTCTTCCTTTTTGATGTCTAATGCATAAGAACCACATTTGAGTGGAAAAAATGGTATGATGACAGATGGAATATGTATTAATAATGGATGGGCATGGCATCTTGAGTTATATGATGAGTAAACTGAGCAAGTGGCGGTGCAACAAAGTAGAAGAAATGCAAGACAACATATGCAAGATACGCGCAATTAATAAAACCTTGCCAAATTAGAACATGCACCTTGATGGGTGAACAGGACATGCCATCTGCCTTTGATTCCTCGAGGTTAGAATAGTCATTAGGATGATATTCTGAACAAGAATTTATAGGTGGGGATCGTATGAGTTTCATTGCTTCCAGAATGGCACTCAATGCCTTGGTGCCAATTTTGTAAGTCATTGCAGTGTTCCCCAATATTCTTTTGATGCGCGGATTCTGATATTCACTGTAATTGTGTATAATATCTGAGAACCATGAAAACATAAATAGTTGTGAGAAGATTATCTTTGTAATGCAGATGATATTCTAATACAGGGACGCCCCTGTAAACACTTGTGTGCTGTCACTGGATTCTGATGGGAGAGCTCATGTGTGCTGTAATATGGTGCGTGCATTTATATAATCTGGCACAAGTACAAAAAAATAGGCTCCAGAAGTAAGGATAGCTAGCAGATGACAGGTTCATAATATATTGTATAGAGAGTTTACTGCCAAACCATAATAACAAGAGCACACATCAACTAGGCAGATCATAGTGTACAAAACAGGGGCACACCATAACCACGATATATAAATCGGGAAAGTGGAACTGGCTTGAAACTACGGTGTTGTATTACCGCTAGTAATTGAAAGCCTATTGATCACGTACAGGCTAGCTCTATCAGCTATTGACTCCAGATGTCCCTGCAGCCCTTCCTGACAAGGAACATACTTTACGTACTAAATACAAAATAAACAAAGAGGAACATGTTAAAGAACAGAAGAGGAAGCATATTCTTGAGGTTCCGCTTCATTGCATACAATGTTGGTTGCCCACTCATGATGAATCACAGCGCCCAAAGAAATGCAATTCCATGTTGTCTGTCTATATGTGGCAATTTTGAACAAGAGTCATTAGGATCATATTATGAACAAGAGTCAACACGTGGGGAGCGTATGAGTTTCATTCCATCCAGAATGGCACTCAATGCCTTGTGCCAATTTTGTAAGTCATTGCAGTGTTTTGCTTCAAGAGTGGACTGCTGCTAGTGCGTCACAAAGCAGCTACACAGATCATAGTGTAGATATAACGGGAAAACCTTAAGCATCAGAGTAAAATCAGCAAAGTGGAACTTGCTGGAATATAGGTGCTAGTTTGCCGGTATGGCTAGAAAGGCTTCGGATACCAGCTCTCTTCAAGTGAAGGTGCGGTACTGTTAATATCAGTGTAACTCTCAAAGGCGACATAGCTCCCCGCATTTCCTTCCTATTCTTATAGGATTCAAGTGGGCAGGCCACTACAAATCCTATTCCTATGTTTACAAGATCCTACTAATCAAAGAGGCTCAAAGTGTCCATCACAACCGACCGTATAGACCTCTACACTGCAAATGTCCCTGCTCATCTTCAGTACAAGGAACATACTGTACTACTATCATACTCCCTCCGTTCCAAAATATAAGTCTTGGTAGAGATTTCCACTATGGATCACATACAGATGTATCCAGATACATTTTAGAGTGTAGATTCACTCATTTTGCTCCATATGTAGTCGATGGTGGAATCTATACAAAGACTTGTATTTAGGAATGGAGAGAGTACATATTAAAGAAGAACGGAAGAGGAACATGGTAAAGAAGAGCAAGCAGATTTTGGATAATAACATGTTGGTTGCGTAGTGCCCACACATGATGAACCAGAGCGCATTAAGAATGCAACTCCCAGCTGTCTCTCGACCATTTCAGGCGGTTGTATGAAGATCCTATGTCTCCTAACCCATCTTCTTCCTCGTCTCTGATTCTTCCCATACAGAACACCGCACGGGCCGCCGGCCGGACAACCGGCCCCCACCGCATGTGTTCCTCCGCCACCCCCACCCCACCCCCGCCCCAACCCCCACCCGCGTCGAGTTTTCTTCATTTGGTGAGGCCCCACAACCACCCGAGCCCCTTTGTTCGCACCGGCGAACTCCGGCGAGCTCTGAAAAATTCAGTCTACTGTGATTTAACTAGTGTGGAATATAAAAGGGGAAAACCATAAGCATTGGGAGTATAGTGTTGAGCGTGCCATGGCGGATCTGAAGGTGCAAACCGGACAAAGGCAACTTCGCAACCAAGAAAAGAAAGCAAAGTAAAGCAGTGGCGATCTATTTTCTTGCTGTGATAAATAAGTTGAGCAGATACGAAAGAGTACCGCCTCTGGTGCGGCACCGTGTATGCATCTGCTGAGAATTTGACGGTGCTGCGGTAGAGATGGCTGTCGGCGGCGTGGAACCAGATCTAGGAGGGTAGACGGTGGCTGCGGGGTGCGGTGGATGAGACAGTCGTAGGAGCGACACCGACAAGGAGGACGACGGTCGGGATGAAGCAAGAGGATGGGATGCAAGGATCCCGGTCTGAAGCCGTGGATGAGCGAGGTCGATCTCTTGTAATGGACGGCGGCGTCGGGGTATCAGCTCCGACATGGTGGAGGAGGACGGTGGTGGATGGGGTGGCGGACGGCGGCGGACGGAGGAGGGTGGGGTGGAGAGGGTATTTTGGCGCCCACGGAGTACGAATGGGGAGAAGGGAGGTAGAGAGGAAGGGGGAACCTTGTATTTAGGGCACGCTTGTCTCAAATGCGAGGAAATTTACAAACTTAGCCCCCGTTTCAAATTTCTACTACATCACAGCAACATTAGTCGGTTGGGGATAGGACGGTAATCTCGCATACACCGAATATTTGCCGACGAGAGTTTGTTTTTGGCGCCCACCGTGTATGAATATGAATCGGGGAGGGAGTCGATTTCGGCCGAGGACACATTGTGTTTTGGCACCCACCGTGTATGAATCCGGGTGAGAAGCGGTTACTTCACATTTGGGTGAAATTACAAACCTATCCCTATCAAAACCTATAGAAATCCAGCTGATAGGCTTTGCGTGGCAGGGATAGGCAGTAGTAATTTCCATCTCGCAGATTTTGGTTTCGAGCGGTTACTGCAACTTTCCTCGATTCGTTCAAATTTTGCAGAGTGCAGGTTTACGCTCGTGCAAACTCAATTTGAATCCCATTTGTATTCTATTTTTTTCCGGGCAGGATCCATTTTCAATTGGAATTACATTCTATATACATCATTTTTTATATATACTTTCAAAAGCACAACACCATTTATACATAAATATGGTTTACAAATGGCATGATCTCATATTCATAAGGTTGTATCCATCAATTTGGATTTTCAAATATTTGAAACCACTTTATGTTGAAATCCAATGTATGCATTCCTCGCTAACTATCTCCAATTAATGTGTGTTTCATGCGGGCTTTTTTTACTTCTCAAACATGTATAATGTGTTCCACACACGCAACATATAGTGTAATCCCGTTTAGACATTAATTGCATATAAAACATGCATTGTTTGTAACTATATAACAATATGCGTGTGGCCAAATTCAAATGAATATGCATGTTTGATACACCAATTTGCGTTATGATATTTTCGATGTCGTGATCTCCAGTTTAAATATTTGAATCCCCTTTAATCCAGATATTCATCTCATATAGCTATCACTCATGCTTATATAGGACTATCTCTCTGGACCTATACGCGTTCATCGTCTCTCAGGTATCTGTCATGCTACGTGTATGTCGACAATGAGCTTTTATCTTCGTAACACACTGACGATACTCTCTCCCTCGACCTTCATCACTCTACCTCTCTCTAAGTATATCTCGCTCCCTGCTATGTGTCTCTAACTATGATTCTCCACGTGGAATCTCTTTCTCTCACACAAACACAAAACTTTGTCTCCCGGGTCTTATTTCTCTCTACTATTCCCATGTGTGCCACTTGCACACCCCTCATACAGAGATGTCTTTCGGTCCTTAGATATGAGAACCTACGACTCTTCCTCTTAAATATCTCTTTCTCACACACAAACACAAACTCTGTCTCCCAGGGTCTCATACTTCTCCATTGTTCTCTTGTATGTCGCTCACACGCACTCTCTCTCCCTAGATATATCTTGCGTTCCCTCATATGTCTCTCTAGCTATCACTCTCGTTGTGAAATATCATTCTCTCTCGCAGACACAAAACTCCGTCTCTCGGGATCTCATTTCTCTCTGATATCTGTTTGTATGTGACTCACATGCACCCTCTCTCTATCTCTCTCACACCCACACACATAACTCAGCCTTCTGATCCACTCGACTCCTATCTCTAACGCACACTAGCTAGAATCTTTATCTTTCTATTTATCTGTTTCTCCATCAACCTTCTTTCTCGCCCTCACTCTTGATTCCTGTCACGCACACTACATATGTTTCTCTCTACATGCAGTCAAGTGCCCTCTCACACACATATATAACTTCACCCTCTGAACTACCCGTCGGTCATCTCCAACACCCAAACTAGCGGATGTCCCTCTAGCTAGCATCTCCATCTCTGTATCCATCTGTAGTTTCTCCGTCAACATTTCTTTCTCGCGCGGAGTCTTGCTTCCTATCACCCACACTATATATGTCTCTCCATACATATGCATTTATAGGTTGATATGTTTTGCACAATCATTGTGCCTCACTCCCTCTGCTCGCCATAGATGCATGCTCCATCCCACGCCACTATCTCTTAAAGACAAAAACACATGCTCAATTGTCGGGCCTTCTTCACTGCATTCTCACATGCATGCATATTGTCATACCGATCCGTCTCTCCCAGGTCGTTGATCTTATGACTTACGTCTTCTTTCTTTTATCTCGATCATGCACGCGCGCGCATACACACACATCGCACGTATACATGTATAACTCTCACACATGCATGTTCAAGGTCTCTATGTCTCCATACATAGTTAATTACCCTCAATCCTAACGCCACATCGAATCGTTCTCCTCTTTTGTGCACATAACTTCCGCCTGGATGGGTAAAACACACACTCACACTTAACAATCTCCTTCTAGCTACG